>NW_020536351.1:0-20285 GCF_003426905.1 Ctenocephalides felis | reverse complement strand
CATTCACACTTTTTTTGTAAGATTGATTTTATGACAAATCTATTTACAAGTAGACAAATTTTCAAATTATCATTTAGATTTCTTTTCTCCCAGCTAAATAGTAAATTAACAATGTTATGGCTGATCAATAAAAGTGGCATAATCATACTTAGTCTCCCCTACTTTAAATTATAATAAAAATAAAATTTCGAATTAAAATAGTTTATTAATTTTAATAAAATTGAATAAAAAATCGGGTTATCATTTATCCCCATAAAGTTATTTCGACTTGACGTATAAAGTATTATTTGAACTACACGTGGCCACTAATTTATCTCTTTTTTCAAAAACCACCACTTTTAACTTATAGATTGTATTGTAATCAGATTGTTAAAACTACCATTAATACAAAAAAATCAAAATATTTATATTATTACTATTACTATTAAAACTAAAATCGTGCCGTCCCGTGTAATACAGTAATATCGTTGTGTGCAATATTGCAATTATGATTATGATTCACGATCGCCCAAACGCACACTTACGCATCTGCGGCGGATCGTCGGATCGTCGAATCAGCGATTTTGAGCTCGTGCATACGACCGTACTACTATACGACGGTCGCGGCGCGATTCGCGTTACTTTGATACAGGTGAACATCATCTCACGCTTGTAATTCACTGTCAAGTTCGCCTTAAACTTGATACACGGGTTTTGTATGTTATATAAATCTATTACCAAGTGTTGCTTTCATTTTTATCGATCGATCTACGGTTACCTATTCGTTATCATCTACTGTAATCGGTGCGCTTGCATTTTAACGCAAATTGCTTGAACTTCTCGTAACTTAATTTATAATTTTTAAAAGCTTTACTATTTTTTGAAAACTTTGAAAAATTTTTAAGTATTTTCAAATTTTTGAAAAAGATTGACTTTTTTGAAAAATTAGATTTTTTTATATTTTAAAAATTTTGTATTTCATTTTAAAGCAACCGCGCTTCATAACCATAACTACCAGACTTGCCTTCTCTTTAATAACTTTACCAGTTGTTCATTTCGTCAATACAAGTTAGTTAGTCTTTGAATCATTCAAATCGGACGACCCGTTCTTTCAAAAACTGAATTACCATTTTTGACATTTTACGCCAAGTATCGGCTACACATGGCTTTGGCCAAAAACAGCTTCATCAGTGGGAATAATTAATTCCCGTAGGGCAAGTTATAGTAATCGCAAAAAAATCGAAAATAAAAAATTTTATATATCTTCACGTTTCAAAGGATTCTGAATATTTTGGCATACCTTAGAAAAAATGGATGTATGTGTGTGTGTGTGTGCGGATACAAATTTTCGTCCACGATTACGGGAACACCGATCAACCGATTTGAATAATTCAAAAAACATTCAATTTGCATTGATAAGGAGACGTGCTGATTAGTTTTTGGAGAAGGCAGGTCTAGCCGTTCCGAAGATACGAGGCAAAAAGTGCCAAAAACGGTAACTAAGGTTTTAAGAGAACAGAGTGTCCGATTTTAATAATTCAGAAAACATTTTACTTGTACAACTAAGACAACGAACTGATTAAATTTTCATGAAGGCAGGTCTAGCGGTTTCGGAGATCTAGTAAAAAATGTAAAAAAAATGCCATTTGGCGGTCAAAAATGACCATTAGACATATGCACATCAAATTATCAGATATTTTATAGAGATTTTAACAATAAGTATAAATTTTGTTTACATTCCTATGGGTTCCGTACCAATGTTTATCCGTTAGACGGCGACGCGGGGCTTACGCGCTTTGATATTTTGTCCCTATGCAGTTAAAGCAGCACGATTGCTTTGAAAAAAAGTTCAGAATTTCCAAAATATTTCAAAATAAATTTATCTTCAAAAAGTCTTTTTTTTCAAAAAAAGTAAATGTTTGTCAAAAATTTATAGTTTTTCAAAAATCTAATTTTTTTGAGTAATTTTTTTTCAAAAATGTTAATCTTTGAAAAAAATTTTTTTTTGGTACGGAAAGTTCCAGCAATTTGCCTTAAAGCACGATGCCATGCGCCAGACTAGTTTTTTTTTTGATTCATACGAATCGGTTGATTCGTGTTTTGAAATCGTCGACAAAAATTGTATCCGCGCTCACATACGAACATACAATATACACACCTACAACCATAATTTTGTTCAAGCTATACCATAATGTTCAGAAGACTTTGAAACGTAAACGATTACTATAACTAATGGAAAGTAAATTAATATTAATGCGTCGTTTATTTTTACAATTGTAATGCAAGACTTAATTAGAATAAGTGAAATACAAACTCTAAAAACTTTCTTTAAAATACTAGCATTAATTATTGCATGGAAATAAATATCTACTTAGTAGAAGTAATTAGTGAAATTTTCGCTAATTCATGTACTAATTAGTCACTAGTTGTCACACAACAAGTGGCAAATTGCAATCAGATGTTTTTCATTTCAAATGAGCGAAAATAACAGTAACACATTGAAGTACTCAAATTAATATATTATTGGTAATAAGTTATGATAATAAAATAATATAAATTGAAAATAGGGGTGAAAAATTAATAACACAAAAAAAAAATTTCCTAATTGTACAAAAAACTTATCAAACGTTATCAAAAAGGTAAATCAAAAAGTTATCAAACAGATAAACTAAGAATTATAATTTTATAATAAAAATTAAAAAAGTTCATAACCCTTTCCTTATTATTGTAATTATTATATCTTGATTTCACTAATTATATTTTACGTAATAAAGATGTATAGATGCTATTATAACTATTTTTCTACCGAACCAAATCAAAATAATTCCATAACTATTGTTCATTATTTAACAATTAATCATTTTGCAAAAAAGTGTGGTGTTACAATTTACCCCGTGTTTATGGCAAGTAGTGACGAGTTTAGAGCTACCGGCTCAAGTAAGACGGCAAAAAATGGCAATAATGCCTTAGATAATTTATTCTATACTATTTATTGAATAAAAATTACTTGTTTCTAAGTAATTCTTTTCATAAATCAACGTAAACTACAATTAATGTCTAATCGAGCCAAAACAATATTTTGTGTTCGTTTAGGATGGTATTGAGAAAAGCCTGTTACTACTTATCCCTGTTACAAAAAATTTCTAGCTCCCCTACTATATTATAAAAACAAGTGTTAAAAAAATCATAAAAACTTAAGCCTTTAGGAATGCGTTCATTCATAGAACCTTCATTAATCAGGTTCATTAATTGGTGTTTCATGCATACATTTTTTACTTTAACAAACGCCCGTAAGATTTTACATCCAACTGAGCATGAAATATTGTTAACACGCTATGTAACGCGTTTATAATTTATCAAATAAAAACGTTAAGTGCTATATTGAACACAAGTCGATCACTAAAATATAGAAATATTTTTAACTTCCCGTAGGGTAAGTTATAGTAATCGCAAAAAAATCGAAAATGAAAATTTTTATATATCTTTACGTTTCAGAGGTTTCTGAATATTTTGGCATACCTTAGAAAAAATGGATGTATGTGTGTGTGTGTGGGGTGTGTGTGTGTGTGTGTGTGTGTGTGTGTGTGGTGTGTGCGTGTGTGTATGTATGTGCGGATACAAATTTTCGTCGACGATTTCGGGAACACGGATCAACCGATTTGAATAATTCAAAAAACATTCGATTCGTATTGATAAGGAGACGTGCTGATTAGTTTTTGGCGAAGGCAGGTCTAGCCGTTCCAGAGATACGGGGCAAAAAGTGCCGAAAACGGTAACTCAGTTTTAAGAGAACGGAGCGTCCGATTTTAATAATTCAAAAAACATTTTACTTGTATTGACAAGATGAAGAATTGATCAAATTTTCATAAAGGCAGGTCTAGCGGTTTCGGAGATATAACGAAAAAAGTAAAAAAAAATGCAATTTGGCGGTCAAAAATGATCATTAGACATATGCACATCAAATTTTCAGATATTTTATAGAGATTTTAACAATAAGTATAAACAGGGCCGGCTTTAACACTACCAGCGCCCTGGGCGAGATTTCTACGGCGCCCTTCACCTGCAATTCAAACCCATTTGGAAAAAAGAAAAACATCTAATGAAATAAGCGTTTATTAAAAAAAAATTATTATAAAAGACTAGCAAACCCGACGAACTCCGTTTCGCCACCAGATAGTTTCGTGAGAAAGATGAAGAAATTTTTTGTTTGTTTTATATTTTAAAAGGAGAAATTTGATTTTATTATACAACAGTAACGAATTTATTTTGATTACAAAAATGAAGTGTTTCTTAGTTGAACTTCTCTAAGTAAATGAAAGTGAATCCGCAAATTATCCATTTATGGAAGTGATCTTTGGTAAACCACATTTTTTGTTTTTTGGTCTGACGTTAACACAAACAAAGCGGATGGTTTTCCAACTTGTGAACAGGTAACGTATAACTGCCCATGTGAAAAACAATGATTTTCTAAATAATCTATTTGAAATTTATCCCGCAAACACTAAGCATTTGGCCTTGCGACATGTTATTGCGAACTGGATATTGCAATCGTTTGAAGTCAAACGGAAGACCAGTCAGAATCTTCGGTATGTCACCAAATCGCCAGCAATTTTTGATTGAATGGTGAAATTCAGGGCGTGTACATCATTATTCTTTGCGGCAAGAATTGCTCGTTGACTTAACCAAGCATAATTCTGATAATTCTCACTAATGTCATTACTCGAATTTTTAATTACGGTGCGTAAAGTTCCAGCAGCTTGCATTAAGGCACGATGCCATGCACAACTAATTTTCTTAGCTATAAACCTTGCGGAGCCCGAGACCTTTCCAACGAATGCAAAATTGTCGAAATCGGTTCGTGCGTTCTGGAGTTATTTCGTCAGGAAGGAAAACCCGACTTATTTTTATAATTATAGAAGATAGAGGATAATCTATTTGAAATTATTTAAAACAGTTATTGATTATTTTTATTACTCGTATTTTTAATTACGGTGCGTGAAGTTCCAGCAGCTTACATTAAGGCACGATGCCATGCACAACTAATTTTCTTAGCTATAAACCTTGCGGAGCCCGAGACCTTTCCAACGAATGCAAAATTGTCGAAATCGGTTCGTGCGTTCTGGAGTTATTTCGTCAGGAAGGAAAACCCGACTTATTTTTATAATTATAGAAGATAGAGGATAATCTATTGAAATATTTAAAACAGTTATTGATTATTTTTATTACTCGTATTTTTAATTACGGTGCGTGAAGTTCCAGCAGCTTACATTAAGGCACGATGCCATGCACAACTAATTTTCTTAGCTATAAACCTTGCGGAGCCCGAGACCTTTCCAACGAATGCAAAATTGTCGAAATCAGTTCGTGCGTTCTGGAGTTATTTTGTCAGGAAGGAAAACCCGACTTATTTTTATATATATAAAAAATAATCTATTTGAAATTTTTTAAAACAGTTATTGATTATTTTCATTACTCGAATTTTTAATTACGGTGCGTGAAGTTTCAGCAGCTTGCATTAAGGCACGATGCCATGCACAACTAATTTTCTTAGCTATAAACCTTGCGGAGCCCGAGACCTTTCCAACGAATGCAATATTGTCGAAATCGGTTCGTGCGTTCTGGAGTTATTTCGTCAGGAAGGAAAACCCGACTTATTTTTATATATATAGAAGATAACCATTAATAGAACCACTAATAGAATTTTACTTTTCTGGCCTTTCTATCAGCAAACTCTTTTATAAGGTTGTCGAAGTCGATGTTTTCAGCAATTTCGTTCTCAATTGACACAGTTGCTAAGTTTGTCAATCTAGATTGCGAAATCGCTGATCGAAAATAGGTTTTCATTAGCTTCAGCTTTGAAAAGCTCCCCACTAGCAACCGTTACAGGTATAGTTAATAAAATTCGCAATGATATCCATACATTTGGATACAGTTCTTGTAAGTTGAAATCGTTGATAAAATTTATAACAAAAATGGGAGTAACCACATTTTTATCAGGTGGGATGCCAGACTTATAAGTTCATCACATAACATACAACCATCTATGTCTGATTTAGAGTCTACAGTTAATTTTAATTGGAGATCACTACAGAGCTTGAGAAGGTCGCGTTTTTCTGGAATCTGTTTAATATTGTACAAAAAAGACCAATATTCCGAGTACTCATTTAACTGTTCGAACCTTTCATTGATTGAAATTAATGTTGTCCAAAAGACAGTTGAAAAATTCAACCTCAAATTTTTTTTCTGGAGAAGTTATAGGGTCATCGCGTGCAATTTCACCAGCTTGACGCTCAATTTCTAATTCTTCAGCCAACTCCTTCGCAGTTAAAATAGCGCTTTTAAAGCCCGTATTTCTGTAGTCTTCCAAAAAATTGTCGCATTTTTTCAACATTTGTGTACATTTACCAAGATCCATATCTGTTGACTGTGGAGATTTACTTACAACATTTATTTGATGAAGTATGTCATACCAAACAACCAATGAAACTATGAAGCTGAAATCTTTTAGTTGTTCGGCTAGAGTAGTAGCTTCATGAGACATTTGAACATCAGTTTTCTGAGTTTCAAGAGCCAAAGTAATCAAAGCATCATGGATAGTACTAATTTGATAACGGACTACTGTAACACTACTTATTCTTGCTTCCCAACGAGTGTCACTGTGCTTTTTTATAGTATATAGTCCCAAGTGATCGGTTAGAATTTTCCATCGATGAACAGAAGCTGAGTGGTCTGAAATATCACCCTTCATAGCTAATCGCAAGTGCTCCTGCATGACTAGATGAAATTTGGCTAGTATTTGTACAAAGCCTAAAAACTTTCCGTTATTTGGCGTATATAGTTTGTCAGAAGTGCCTCTAAACGCCATATTGTTTTCGGCTAAATAAAGTGTGATATGCATCAATCTAGACAAAACATTATTCCATCGTTTTTTCTATTTTTAATCGTAGTTCAGCTTCAATCCATGAAAAAGTAAAACTTCTTATGAAAAGTGCTATTTTCATGATTTTTTAATATATCAGACAAGTATTTCCAGTTGTTATACCCTTGAGATACTAAGTTCGACGTTGAGCTACTATCAAATAGTCTACAACAAAAACAATAAACTCGATCCTTAGAAACGGAGTAAATTAACCAACGGCGCTGAATTGTTTCATTGTTTGTAAGAATTTTTGTGAAATGAGAATTAGAGAAATGTCGGCCTGCATTATTCTTCGGATAATTATCAATGCGAGTTTGCACTGGGCCACTAGTAATTATGTGATCAATGATTTTGCCATTTCGAGTGACTGGCCAAGTGGCCAAGTTCGCTATCCCATGCGAATGAGCTGAGTTTGTTACGCTTCGCTACAATAACGCTAGCTTTTTTTTACCAAAACGTTAAAAGGACAATGTGTTTTGACAATAGACAAAAAAAAACGCTTAATTTAGGGAATTTACGAGATGACTAAGCAGACCTCGAACTATGAGCATCAGCCGGGGGGCGCCTGCAGCGCCCCTTTTTGCCGGCGCCCAGAGCGGTCGCCCACCTCGCCCTACCCTAAAGCCGGCACTGAGTATAAATATTGTTTATTTTCCTATGGGTTCCGTATCAATGTTTACCCGTTAGACAGCGACGCCGCGCTTACGCGCTTTATATTTCGTCTCTATGCAGTTAAAGCAGTACGATTGCTCTGAAAAACAAGTTCAGATCTTCCAAAATATGTCAAAATAAAGAAAACATTAAAAAAAAAACAAATTTTTTAAAAAAATTTTTTTTTTAAAAAAATTTTTTTTTTCAAAAAAAAGTAATTTTTTGTCCAATTTCTAGTTTCTCAAAAATCTTATTTTTTCGAAGTAAATTTTTTTCAATTTTTCAATTTTAATCGTTTTTAAAAAAAAATAATAATTTTTGGTACGGGAAGTTCCAGCAATTTGCCTTAAGGCACGATGCCCTAATTGCCTTAAGACAGAATTCCACTTACAGCTAGTTTTTATTGATTTAGGTCTATCACGATCTAACAAATCCCCAAAAAGAAATGGAAATAAAATACTATGAGTGAAAATTGTGGTAAACATCTTGAAAAATTAAGTTCAGCAAGGAATAAAGAAAACCATTTATTTTTGTGATAATTTCAATGGTTAGAGAATTTTATTTATAAAAATAAAATAATTTATGGTATGGAATAAATTGATAAACGATAATGATAAATCTGAATAATCGATAAATTGATCGATTGCATAAAAACAAAAATACTTAGCTTTGTTTTTTGTTTTTTTTTATTTTATATGTTTATACCCCGAACTTCATATACATTACTAGGAAACTCTAAATTAAGATAAAAAATATAAATTGGCTTCTAAACTTAGTAGTGGGGTAAGTTATAGTAATTGCAAAACAATCAAAAATATTTTTTTTGCAAATCTTTACGTTTTAAGGTCTTCTGAATATTTAGGCATACCTTAGAAAAAAATGGATGAATATGTGAGTGTGTGAATACAAATTTTTGTCGATTTTGAGAACGTAGATCAACCAATTAGAATGATTCAAAAACATTCGATTCGTATTGATGGGGAGACGTCAAGGTTAGTTTTTTGCGAAGACGGGTGATTTTTTTGGAAACTTTTGAAACTTTTGAACAATTTTGACAATTTTGAACTTTTTTTGAAAATTTTCAAACCCATTCAAGTCGTTTGATTCATATTGTCGGAAACATATAAAGAAATGTCATGGACATTTGTTTGAACTATATTAGTGAACTTCAAACATTATGAATTTTGGTACGAAACCCAAAAACATTGACACAAAATTTCTACTCATCATTAAAAGCTCTATTTATCTGATAATTTGACGGAGCGCAAAGAGTTCAAAATGTGGTCATGCAGTTTAAAGAAGGGATCATCCGATTTGAATGATTCAAAAAATATTTTGCTTGTATTGACAGTGTGAAAAAATAATTTTATAGAAAATTTCGAATTCTAAAATTTAAGAAATATCTGATATTTTGAAATATTTTTAAAAACTGAATCAAAATTTTGAAACCAATACTAATTTTCAATTAAATCAAAATATTTAATTTCTTATTTTATTAATTTTTTTTCAGAAATTTGCAACATACCATGAGATTAAATTTATTGTATACCAATTAATAAATAAAAAATTAATAGCAATGTACTAGTATAGGTATTATATTATAAAAAAATTTTCATGGTTTTTTCGAATACGTTCACTTGCAGGATCTTATTAACCGGATTTTGCATATATTCGCGTAAAATTTACCATTCCTATCATGTTCCTCATTTGTCATTATTGCATAGTTAAAAATAACAGTATTTCAAAAAGTAAGCTAAAACATTTACGAGTATCTCCAAATGCATTAATCAGTTTTAGCAATTATTATCGATTACCGTATATGAAACATTTGCCGTTGATACTTCGACAGGTTCGTCAGAACTTTCATTTCGTATTAACAATGAAATTCTTGTGTCACCGAACAACGAAAATTATTTAGGCTGTATGGAAATATTATGTAAATTTAATACATTTCTGACCGATGATCATTCATGAAAGAGAGTACGTTAACAGCTACGACATGAATGTGAAACTTCGCGGAATTGATATTCTTCTTTTACGAGTCGGATTGAATATATTAATTATTTTCAAGCATTTTTCTTCTAATGGACTCAAGGTTACTTTGATCTTATTTAAGCTATAGTAATTGTGAAATAATCGAAAATGAAAATTTTTATATATCTTTACGTTTCAGAAGATTCTGAACATTTTGGCATACCTTAGAAAAATTGATGTATGTGTGTGTGTGCGGATACAAATTTTCATCGACGATTCAAAAAACACGGATCAACCGATCTAAATTCTAAGTGCTTTCGATTCGTATTAATGGGGCAACGTGCTGATTAGTTTTCGGTAAAGGCAGTCCTGCCGTTTCTAAAATATTGGAAAAAAAGCCAAAAATTATAATTCAGTTTTTGAGAGAACGGAGCATCCGATTTGAATGATTCAAAGGACATTTTATTTGTATTGAAGAAACAAAAAACTAATTAAATATTTGGGAAGGCAGACCCAGCGAATTCGTAGAACCAATAAAAAATTAAAATAAATGCCATTTGGCGACCAAAAATTATCATTAGACATATGCACATCAAATTATCAGATATTTTTTAGAAATCTTAATCAAAAGTACAAATTTTGTTAATATTTCTATTTCGTACCAATGTTCATCCGTTAGACTACATTTACAAAAAATCAAGTTATTTCGGAAATTTCAAAATTCTCAAAAATCTATTTTTTCAAATTTCAGATTTTTTTAAAAATTTAAATTTTTGGTAAAGGAAGGTACGGCAATTTGTCTTGAGGCACGATGCCACGCACCACTAGTTTGACATATATTTTGCATCAATATAGCTCACTTTCATGACTTATTCTACTTTGTATAAAAATAATTAATTATTAAGCAATCGACAAATGTATAAAAATTAAATAAAGTTAACATTTTTCAGACTATCGATATATTATATAATTGACGAAAGAAAAAAAAACTAGCGAAATGAATAATTGAATTATACAAGAAACGTATCTGAAAATATTTCTATTGCAATTAGTATTTATACTTAGCACATAAAATAATATTGTACATAGATAATTAATTGATAACTGAAATAAAACTAGCACAGAAATAAAAATGAATAAAATATGTGTCGTATAAAAACAGGTCTGACAGTATGACTGCATTCCAATCCAAATAAAAGTGATACATGATTCGGTATATAACATAAAAAAAGTATTTGTACACATATATACACACATGTATTTGATTAATAATTGTTTGCTTAAGACATTTTTTAAATTTCGTAGTAAATGAACTTTTGGTATAAATAGTGATTTGTACATCTTGTCTTGTTACAAGCTCATATTTGAAAAATTGGTAATTTCAGATTTTATTTGATGTTTTCAAAATTTACAGCAAAAAAACGAAAATGCAATTATTTAATTTAAGGCAAAAGGACAATATTATCAGACTACACTGTGTGGATGATCGATATCGATCCTTAATTGTTCACTATAACTTTTATAATATCATCTTGCGCTTGATCAAAAATCCTTGTACGTGTACTGAATCAATTATATCTCGGACATGTTATGAAATAAAAACGTTTTGTAGTTGTTGCCTGAATTCTTTTTCAAATAACCTGCAAACTAACATGTACCTCATTCAATCAGGTTTTTTGAACCATTTGGTACGACGACGACGAGCCACGCCACCTTTTCGACTCTTATTTCATTAATTCCGGCACTAGATGTCGGTGAAACAAAAAATATGTAAAAATGATTTATTTTTTGATGCCATATAATTGCGACATAAAAGTATAATTAAATCGATATTGAATTTATATCCGCTAGAAGACAGAATTAACAAAGAAGGAAACATAAGCATTTCCCTACTTTAAACAAAGTATTTGAAATATTGATAAAAATAAAAAAAAGTTATATAACTCATAATATATATATATATATATATATATATATACATATATATATATTTAAATTTTAGAAGACACCAGATAGAAATGGTAAAAATTGAGACTCTTTATTTTTCCGTACCTTTTGACAAATTAGACAATAAGTATTATAAAATACATTAAATATAATGTACATAATTAGAATTAGCACCCAAATACTAAATTTGCATGTTATTATGGATTAATTAGTAGTTATAATTTTAATTAATCTTAACAATTTTTGGACAGGTTCATGGCCAGAGTCTATATAGTTCGTATATACGGAAATATAAAGATTTTATATAATTTTTAACTTTTCGTAGGGTAAGTTATAGTAATGGGCCCAAAATCGAAAATAATTTTTTGCATATCTTAACGTTTCAGAGGTTTCTAAACATTTTGGCATACCTCAGAAAAATGGATGTGTGTGTGTGTATGTGTGGAGACAATTTTTTGTCAACGATTCGAGCGTATGGATGAACTGATTTGAAACATTCAAGAAGCAATCGATTTTTATTGATAGGGAGATGTGCTGATTAGTTTTTGGCAAAGGCAGGTCCAGCTGCTTTGGAGATATAGAACAAAAAAAGCTAAAAATGCCAGTTTTTGAGAAAACTAAGTACCGATTTGAATGATTTAAAACACTTTCTGCTTGTGTTGACGAAACGATTGCTTTTGGGGAAAGAATTTTTTTAAATTTTTATAATTCTTAAAAATTAGTTTTTTTGAATATCAAAAAATTATTCGGTTTTTAATTCTAATTCTAGCGGCTATTCGGTTTTTAATTCTAATTCAATAAATATAAGTTCTAAATATCACTTATATATAATTCTTCAAATCTAATTGAATCTGTTTGAGAACATATTGTATAATATTACTCGAATTAATTGTTAATCGAATATTTCATTAAGTTACGGGAAGTTTTAGTAAATTGCCTTAAGACACGATGCCATACGCCACTAGTTTACTTTTCATGTTATGACATTCAAGATGATCATTCATGAATGTAGAAATGTGTTTTTTTTGCTGTTTCTCAAAAAAAATTCACCTTGTCCTTCTTACCCCATAGGCGAGGTAAAATAAGACGGCTATAAGGCAAACAGGTTCATTGTCTTATTTTTAATTTCAAGGCAATTTTACAAAATAATAGCTACTTCATCCAACCAATACAAAATATAAATTTCATGGGTTCATTTTTTATAAAGATAACACTGTAAATAACCTTGATCTGGTATTTCGTCGTAATTTATCTCTTATAGAGTTGTTTTTTTACTTGATTTACTTCTTTATTTACTACATTTTATAATTTACCCCTCTGACAGGGTAAAGATTCAGTTGGTTGTTTTTACCCCACTCACGTATAAGATTTTGTAAAGGTTATATAAAAAACCGTTGCATCTAACTTAAAATTAACATTACATTTTATAAAACAATTAAGTAACGTATACTTAAGAATTATATTAAGGTCTCGAAAATTAAACAAAAGTGCTCACAACCTAAAAACAACTAAAGAAAACTTTTGTTGTGGATGTTCAAACATTGCCGTTTATTTCCCTATAGCAAGCAAAGTCGTAAAAATCAAGGTGATGGCTGGCTATACATCTTTTTCCCTCTACTTTCAAATATTGTAAAAATTTATAACTTTGTTTTTGAGATATTGGTGGTAAACCTTTTCACCCATAAAACTTTAAGCCCCGCATTACTCTGAAGGATCAACATCAAAATTTTCTTGTGGTAGCGCGGTTTGTTTTTGTCAATAACTAATTGCATTAAAACAAAAACGAATGAGATTATAAAATTATGGTTTGGTTAACAAGATGTTACTAATATCTATATGTCACATATTAATTTTATACTATCTGAACAATACAATGATTTGGAATTTGTGGCCAAATTTAATTAAAATTTGCCTTTACATGTATTGTACTGATGATGAGATAAACCTAAGTCTCAAAACGTTTGTAAATTTATTAGAATTTAATGAATAGTGCATATTTTTAAAGATAATATGAAATTATATAGGAAATATAGGTTTTATTTATTCAAGTTGTTATATAGTTACATTTACATGTCTATAGTCTAAGAATCGAGTTTGAGTTTAACTCAGCTCACGAAGCTGCCCTAGCGCAGTAATACCCATTATTATTATGTCAATAGTATTAAAACCCAAGTAAAATTCAATATGTACAAATTGCGTTATTCAAAAGATACGTTACTGAATATTGAAAGGGATATTTCTAGATTCCAGTTTTAGTTTCAAGTGAATAATACATTGCTTTCCTGGCAAGCCCAGCGATGGTCTCCATTCATACATAACTTGACGCGCCTGCCACCTCAATTATAGCGGTTCCGAACATGTGCTCGTTTTTGGTATATCGAAGTTATTTTTCGTTTATTGCCCAGAATATTCTCTTAAATAATGGAAGCTGATTATTTATTTAATCGCCATATTATGGCAATCAGTGAATTTTTAATCATAATTAAAGATTTCATGGTTTAACTTTATAACATGGTTACGATATTCATAAAAGAAACTCTACATACGGTTATAGGCAAGATGTATAAAATTAGTGAGGTTGATTATTAGACCAGTGCATGCAATTTCAAACATAAGAACTCATCTACAAACGGGTAGATATAAGTAATCCTCGATTTTATTTATTTCTTATACTAAATTCAACCCTTAAAATCTTATTTTAACATCTTTCGTTATATTCAATAACAAGTGTTGCATGGCATCGTGCCTCAAAGCAAATTCCTGAAACTTCCCGTACCAAAAATTTAAATTTTTAACAAAGCTTTAACTTTTTTTAAACTTTGAGAAAACTAGATTTTTGGGAGTATAAAATTTCGGAAAATAATTGACTTTTTTAATTTTTTTTATATATTTTGAATTTTTTTGAAACGTTTTTCAAAGCGTGTAGCAGTTTATCAAATAAACATTGCTACGGAACCCATAGAAATATAAACAAAATTTGTACTTATTATTAAAATCTCTATAAAATATTTGATAATTTGATGTACATATGTCTAATGATCGTTATTGACCGCCAAATAGCATTTTTTGTTACTTTTTTACAGAATCTCCGAAACCGTTAAACCTGCCTTCCCAAAAGTTTAATCAGTTCTTCATTTTGTCAATATAAATAAAATGTTTTTAGAATTATTTGACGCTCCGTTCTCTCAAAAACTAAATCACCATTTTTGGCACTTTTTGCCTAATATCTTCGAAACAGCTGGACTTGCCTCTGTTAAAAACTAATCAGCACGTCTCCTTATCAGTAAGAATCGAATGTTATTTGAATTAATCAAATCGATCGTTGATCAGTGTTCTCGAATCCGTCGCCAAAAAATTGTATCCGTATATACATACACAACATCCACTTTTTCTAAGGCATGCCAAAATGTTCAGAAACCTTTGAAACGTAGCGATATATAAAATTTTTATTTTAGTTTTTTTAAGATTACTATAAGTTACCTTACATGAAGTTAAAAATAGCACGTTATTGTCGACGAATTCTATATTGCAAATAGTTTTAAAATTTATTTTAATTGTAAATAAACGTGATGGGTTTATTTCCATAAAAAAATCCTTACTCATGTAAAGATTTCAACGATTTATATTCGTGTCATTCGCTTATGCATAGTTGAGAATATTATGTGGAAAAATTACTATAATATTTGTAATGCATAATTAAATATAATATATTTAATTTTAATTAACCTTTTATAAAGAAGGCAATTTTTATGATACAATTAAAAATAAAGTATATATAAAGTAAATAAATTATAATAATAATTTACAAAAAGTAACATTCAAAATATCCTGTATGCTCACGAAACTTCTTAAATTTGCTTTCGTAAAATGCTTTTAAGAATACTTTTATAAATAAGCTTATAATTTAATTTGAATATTTTATGATATTTATTTTTTTATAATATATTTTTTAGGTTTTTTATGGCCTACATAAAAGTTATGACTTCGTTAATTTTAGAAAAAAATATTTATCTTTTAGCGTTTATTATTTTTTATTACTCGTAACATACCTGATTCAATACATATATGACAATACCAACATACATACATGTATATATATATATATATATATATATATATATATATATATACTCTTCAATACAAGATTCACAACCTATATTTTGTATATATACAACTACAATATATGTACAACAATATATGTTCTTAATTTCAAATGCTTAAATTATGAATACATTACTGCAATTGTTGGTAGCAATAATAAACCAATGCTTTTCTATATTTTCCAGTACCCATATTCGAACATATTTTTTATTATTATAAACAACTAATAGTATTACTAATTAACAATCGATATAAATATAATATTATGATATTATAATCAATTGGTTTATGAAGGGTGTTGTGTTAATTAATAATTTACCCGTGATAAAACATTTTAAATACCGTTTATTTATATATGAAACAATTTGATCAATTATATACTAAAATTAGTGGTCAATATTGGTTATGCACTAATAAAACACAAACTGTAAAACATTAAACTGTTAATTGTGTAACTGAAAAGTTATTTAGGAAGTATAGATTTATTACCAATTTATGAACTGACTAATAAATACAAAAATAACATTAAATATTCGGATATAAAAATAATAATTTCGTGTAGAATCCATACGCTGTAAGATATGCTTAATAATATGCTTCTTAATAGATTTGAGTGACAAACCAATGACGACAAGTAAAAAGTAGAAATCTTGTGTAACACCTATTTTATTTGATCTACAAATTCTAGTATTTGAAGAGAAAAGATAATATAATATGTATAGGTTTTTATATATTTCACTATGGATGAACGGAGTTAAAATTAATAAAAATTCTTTAAACATATATGTTTCATTTTTTTGTGTTAGTAGGGCTTGCATGACCAGATACAGGTGTTACTCCACGTTACGATCTTGAACCATCATTTTTGAAATTTTTTTCATGTATATGATCCACTTTGTACCCTTCGTGATGTGAACTGATTTTATTTTATGAACTTAGAGAACTTACAAGAACAAAAAGTAATTAATAGCAAAGCAAATAATTATCAATGAAAAAATAGGTATATTCTTTTATGATTAAGCTATATCTTTTCAGTCAAAATGCTGTGTATTTTTGTTGAGGCCTTATTCATACTTTAAATATTAACTTCCCGTAGGGTAAGTTATAGTAAACTTCCAAAAATGGAAAATAATTTTTTTTATATATCTTCACGTTTGCAAGATTTCTGAACTTTTTGGCCTATCTTAGAAAAATATATGTGCGTGTAGGTTTTGTGTGAATCAACCGATTTGGAATATTCGAAAACATCGATTTCGAACTGATGGAAAGAGATGCTGATTAGTTTTTGACAAAGACAGATCCAGTCGAGCAAAGAGCGCAGAGAATAGAAATCGATGTTTTGAGAGCGCGGAGTATCCGATTTGAATGATTCAAAAATATTTAATTCGTAATGATGCAGACAAGTGGTGATTAGTTTTTGGTAAAGTCAGATCCAGACGTTTTGAAGATAAGAAGCTAAATGCGCAAAAAATGGTAAATTTTGAGAGAACAAGGCATCCGATTTCAATGATTCAAAAAACTTTTGCTTGTGTTGACGAAACTATTGTTTTTGGGAAGAGCATAAAATTTTTTTTTTATTTAAAGTTTTTTTTTTGAATATCGAAAATAATTTAGAGTTCAGTTTTAATTCTAGCTAAAATTCTAGAGCTCACTTAACTTGAAAAAAATAATTTTAACTTTGCAATTAAAATGCGAGACAAGATCCTTCATTCTAACTCCCCTTCATTGGGTTCTGTTCGTTTACTTTTTATGTAAACTTATATAAATGTTCTTTTTCAACCTATAAGCTCGAATATTTTTTCTATACTTTATGAATAATGAAGGTTTCAATGCTTATAACAATATATTCGAAAACATTTAATATTCTTTGAATATTTCGGGAGATTCCAGCAATTTGCCTTAAGGTACGATGCCATGCACTACTAGTTTTTATTATGCTATATTATAATTAAGAAAATCCAATACAGGTGGTAAAAAATATCTAAAATATCTAAAAATTTTTCAACTAGGTATATGCAGTATAATGCAATAGATTCAAATTGCATTCCAATCCAAGAAAATATATTATTTAGTAATAATGAAACAATTAATTTTAACAGGAGCAATTTAAATCTAGAACTAATGTAATTTCTGTTTCAAAGAAGCGATTTAAATCGAGTACTGTGATAAATAAATCCATTCAACCATATTAGTTACGCAGTAATTGATTTATAAATGCTTCGTAATTAATTAGGTTAAGACAAATAATCTAAATTTTTGATAAATTTTGAATAATTTAACTAAAATGAAATTGAGATTTAATCGAAATGAAATTGAGATTTTAAAATTTCATCAATAATTAATGTGTAGTGTTTCGGTAAAATTTCCTTGAAATGTAAAGAATTACCTTTAAAGGGTTACGCATTTTAAACTAAACGAAAGCATCGTGCAGCAAAAACGGATATAAAACGAATGAAAAAATATTTGAAACAATACACATACGCCGCTTTTTAGGTGGGGATTATTCACCTCCCGATCATTCGTTTCGTATATAAAGCAAGACGGAGAAATTTGCCATCACAAATTCGAGACGCTCCGACGTCACAGCTCCATATTAAGGAATAGTTTTAATAATCGTCGCCGTTACCAATCCTTCGTTCCTATAAGTCGTCCACGATGCATTTGAGGAGTTTTATCATCGCCGCGGTGGTCACGGTGGCGTGCGTGTCGGCTCGTAGCGCACCCAACGCCCAGAACGCCATACCAGACGAGCGCAGGAGCCAGGACCTCGGCCTGCAGATGACCGACCTTCGTTTCGTCTACAGGACGTACCAGGAGTGCGCCTCCACGGACATGTCTGCATGTCTCAAGCTTAAGCTAATTACTGCACTGGATCGTGCTGCTCGCAACGTAGCCGACATATCTCTATACGATGGAGTCACATTTGTCAAAAATCCAACGGCTGAAGTTGCTGCTTCCGTTCCTGCAACAGAAAACGAACTCAAAGCAACCTTGCCCCGCACCATGGAGGACAGGGATAACATGCTAAACGAACTTATCTTAGAAAAAGTTTTCAACTTCTTCAAGAGCCACACATTGCAGGTATTATAAAACTTATTACTGTTGATAAATGTTATTATTTATTGTATTATATACACTTATCAGTTTAAATCTTCGCTGCAACCGCAGACGACAAAAAAATAGTATCAAGCCGTTCGATCACAGTTTTGTTCTTTAGCTGTGGTTAATCTTTTTTTGGTAAAACGTGTAGTGAAATTAATCTATTTCAAAGGATTCCAATTATTTAATTAATACCTTATTCATTTACTTATATAGCATATTCTCAAAATTCTCGAGATTTTTTTCAACCAATTTGCCGAAATAACTAAAAAATAAATAATTTTAATATTTTAATTTATTAATACGTGTAGTGAAATTAATCTATTACATGGGATTTGAATTATTTAATTAATACCTCATTCATTTACTTATATATTTATATAAATATATATATATATATATATATATATATATATATATATATATATAGCATATTCTCAAGATCCTTTTCAACCAATTTTCCGAAATAACAAAAATAAATAATTTTAATATTTATTTATTTTTTTGTATTTTTTGTATCGTTCATTTTGTCAGGAAGGTTAAAAATCTCAAGAATATTATATATATTTATATATATATATATATATATATATATATATATATATATATATATATATGTCTATCATCTATATCTCTATCATCTATATATAGATGATAAGGTCTTGGATTTGTAAATATTTTGTAGAGCTTTGAGCAAAGTATCCAGAAGTGATAAAAACCCAAAAGTTTTTTAAGAGCTTTGAACGAATAATCCAAAAGTAATAAAAAACTAAAATATTTTTTTTAAAACACATTTTTATTTACTGTCGACGTTTCGGAACTGACTAAACGTCAACAGTAAAAACTTTAAGAAACTTTTTTAGTTTTTTATTAATTTTGGATTATTTATTCAAAGCTCTATATATATATATATATATATATATATATATATATATATATATATATATATATATATATTTATGTGTGTTCATTTGAATCATATCTGAGCCGGTTGCTGGTAGTTTTTGATGTTACATGGGTTATTGATTGTAAATATAAATATATGTATATATATATATAATATTTATATACATATATATATATATATAATATAATATATATAAATATATATATATATATATATATATATATAAATATATATATTTTCAAATATATAGCCATATGTTATATTTTCAAACAAATATTAGTATTTTTCGAAGAACTAACGGACGGAAGGCAAGAACGGTGCGCAACTTACATGATTTTTACTTCAGGCGTTAGATATAACATTTCATTTATCTTTAATTTTTTAATTTTGAAATTAGTTCTATCATAATTTTCAAAGTTTCTTGTAGACCGAAGCGAGCTTTCAATTTCCATGTGCATTCTATCGTATATTTCTTAATATACTTATGATTTTACATAAAATTTCACGTGATTATTCAGTTGTCACAGCAAGTAATTAAAATATACCCCTTAAAGCATTACTAGGTAAATTTTGTATTGTCAATTCATGATTACAAGTAATAAATTGCATCCGTTGCAATCATCGTGCCATCGAAGCGCAGCTCCAGATTGTTAAAAGTCTGCAAAAAAGTATGAATACGAAATTAAATGGTTAATGATTTATGCGTTT
>NW_020536350.1:0-19081 GCF_003426905.1 Ctenocephalides felis | reverse complement strand
GAATTTAAAAATAAGCCTTTTTCTTATATGCCGTGATAAATGTAATTGATGCTAGATTAAAATCAATAAAACCACCCAAATTTGTGCATCGGATGCCTCGAAGTGTTACAGAGTTACTACATTGGAAAGCATCAGAATTAAAATTGTGGTTCTTTCATTACTCGTTACTGTTTTGTATGGAATTCTTGCACCACAATATTTTGAACATTATGTGTTGCTGAACATTATGTGTTGCTCGTGCTGGAATTTCGATTTTGAATTCCAATACTTATCTTTGTATAAACTTGATGTGCTAGAGATTTTTTACACAAATATGTTAAATGTTTTGAATACTTGTATGGTGAAATGTACTGCTCCATAAATGTACATCAATTATTACATTTACCAGACTGTGTACAGAATCTTGGACCATTGTGGGTATATTCTTGTTTCGAATATGAGGATATAAATGGCCAATTATTAAAATTAATTCATGGAACACGGCATATTGATTCTCAAGTAGCAAATCTCAAGAATTTTATATAAAGAAGGAGAAAATAATTGAATGTATGAAAAATAAGGAAGTTAAAGAGTTTTGCTTAAAAAGAAAAAACAGGTGAAGATAATTGAAAAAATATTTGAACATACTTATAGTGTTGGAGTATATAAAGTATTTAAAGAGTTTCCAAGCAAAGTAGAGGTTGCACTTCGAACCTCTAACATTACAGTTGAAAACATTTCTTTAAAATACTATCTTCGAGTTTTGAAGAATGATCAATTATTTATTGCTGAAATGTACAGGAATAACATGCAAACTTATTCCAGTGCTATTTCTTACAATTTAAATAACAAATACAATATTGGATTCTTGCATTATTTTTAAAAATTAATAATGAACATTTTGCTATTGTGGAAGAATCCAATATTGAAGATTGCTTCATCGGCAAAGGTCACAAATATAAAAGTTTAAATTATTCATTTATAAAAAAATGTACAAGAAAAAAAAGCTTCATTGCTATTCCTGTAAAATCATTACTATATGTTTGTATATATATCAATATTGATGGGAAATATTTATGTAGGATTACCTATAAATAAGTATGAATTAGAGTAAAAAAAAGGCAACAAAGAGTTAAAAATAATTAGTTTCTTTTATGTATGTTATGTACTTAATAAATTTATTATTAAAATTTTTTTTTATTACACTTTATTATTAGTTGTAATACATTTAATTATGTTTAATTATTTACATGAGAAATTGGAGATTTGACATATCATATATTCTGTTTATACATTTAAACAACATGTAAATTTAAGCATTTTTCAGATGTTCTGCTAGTGGTGAGGTTATGTTGTATATGTCAAAATAATATTGTGTTTATTTGTAGTACTTTCGATTCTAAAAGAGCTTGTAACTGTTTTTACGTACTTGGAAAGAGCTTTATGTACCTAAAAGCAGCTAGTTCGAAGCGTAGGGTCCTAATTAGAACTTATTTTTTGACTCGGGATTACCGAATCAGACAATTTTATATAACCCATTTTTCAATTTAGCGCATTCATCAACAATTTTATAATTCGAACTTTGCCATTCCGTTGAAATATTTTTATTCCTTACATTTTTCCAAATATTTTCCCAATTGAACTCGGATCTGTCTCTAATTATTTTAGGAATATGTTCTGTAATTAATGTATTATAAATTTGTTTTGTCGTTATTTCTCTATCAAACCATTCTGCGTTGTTGGCTATTACTTCCAATCTTTTTTCAATAGCATGTGGTGAATTGTTTTGTTGTGACCATAATTTGATAAATTCACTATTAATATTATTAGTTTTATAGCATTTTACTATTTGTCTTAACATTAACTCTTCACTTTTTTCTTCAGTATCTATTAAACTCAGACCTCCTTTTGAATCATTTAATCTTAATTGTTTTCTATTTATTCTTATTTTATAATTATTTCACAAGTAGTAACCTATTAATCTACTTTTGTGCATCTAAGGTTCTCATAGTAAGCGCTTGGGGTATATACCATAATTTTGAAAGCACATAATAATTTACATGCCAAACTTTTTGAATCAAATTTAATCTCCTTGACAATTTTATGTTCAAAGTTATCCTTATTTTATTTATTATTATTTCCCAGTTTTCATTAATCATTTCTTTTAAATTATTGCTTTCTCTGTCTCTTTTGTTACCAATTAAAAGGAAAGTTGATTTTTGTTTATTAATCATGGAACCCGAAATACTGCAAAATTTTTCAACTATATTTATTGCTATTAATTCTTCTTCATTATTTTTAACTAATATGGATACATCGTCTGCGTGTGCTAAAACTTTAATCTTTTTTTGCATTATTTGTAATCCTTTTAATTCCCTCGATAAATCCACAAGCAATGGATCTAAGGCGATCACAAATAAAATCATCGAGAGAGGACATCCTTGTCTTACTGACCTACCAATTTTGATTTCATTAGATAAATAACCATTTATTAATATTTTTGACGATGCATTTTTATATAAGTTTTTTATACATTTGTTAAATTTTTCTGGTACTGAAATTTTCTCTAAAACTTTAAATAAATATTCATGCGATAACATATCAAAGGCCTTTTGAAAATCTATATTTATTAAGGCAGCACTTTCATTTGTTTTTATTGTTACAATATATGATTAGGTTTCTGATAGTTACAAGGTTTTCAGTTATATTTTTTTCATCTACACAACATGCCTGTCCTTTGTTTAAAATTGGTTGTACGCTGTCCTTTAATATATTGGCAATTATTTTGCACAATAGTTTCGTATCTGTATTCAAAAGTGTTATCGGTCTAAAATCTTTCGTATTTTTGCATTTTTAATTTTGGGTATTAGTATTATTACACCTTCAACAAAATCTCTATTAATCTTTTCTGGTGTTTTTAGATATTCATTTAAAATTTCAACCAAAGTCGGTGTAATCTCATCGCTATATTTTTTATAAAATTCATAAGGAATACCGTCTATTGCTGGCGTTCTATGTGTACTGGAGTTTTTTATAGCATTAGTTTTGGTTTCTCATTAAAAATAAGATTTATGCTTTGGTATATTACCAATGAAATGCGTATTATAATTTATAATAATGGTTTATTAACAGTTTATGTACAGAGATATCTTATCGCGACAACTACCCGGGACCGACTGCCTGTTCTACCATCCGTACACACCATCAGGCACGACCCTTAACATAGCGACGTTGCCATACGCTTACAATACTCCCCCTCTAGTGACGAAGTTCACAAAAATCCGGCCTGCGAAAAATCCGGAAACCGAACTCGGCGTCCTCGTCTCGTTGAAGAGTTTGGTTGTGCATTTGGCTCAGGCTCTGTCGGGCTCAACGGCTGAGATCTGCTGTTGTTATCAGATTCCAGCCGGATTGTTTGCGGAATCTCATTAGACTGCGACGGAACGGATTCAGCATTTTCTTCTGGCGCTAGTGTGCATGCTGGTTTCATACGGTCGATAGATATGGTGACATTTTTGCCATGCATACACACCACAAAAGTCTCTGCAGATCTGGGTTTCACCTCAAAAGGACTCTCATATGGATTCTGCAGAGGTCTCTTTGGGCCATCGAATGAAAACGCTCTCCGCAGTCATTAAATCTTTAAAGACAAACGTTATCTTCTGGCCATGTCGCGTTCCATTGGTGGGGCATATCTTTTGCATGTGGTTACGCAGGTCATTCATAAAGTTTCTTTCGCCGTAATAACTCGTCGGTGTTACGTGTAGCATTGGTCCAGGCAATCGCAAGGCTTCGCCATATACCATTTCCGCAACAGTAGCTTGTAGATCCCCTTTCCATGCTGCACGAATTCCTAACATAACCGTCGGTAATATTTCTGTCCATCTTTTACTGCTATGGCATCTAATAGCTGCTTTGAGCTGGCGGTGGAATCTTTCAACCATCCCATTGGCTTTGGGATGGTATGCCGTAGTCTTGTAATGACTCGTTCCAAGCAGCTGATTTAGTTGACTGAATATCCGTGACTCGAACTGCCTTCCGTGGTCTGATGTTAGCCGCAGCGGTATACCAAATCTTGCAATCCAATTAGAATAGAAGGCTCGCGCTACGGTGGAGGCTTCTTGATCTCTAATTGGAATTGCTTCCGGCCATCTAGAAAATCTGTCGACGCATGTCAGGCAATACCGATATCCTTCTGACAATGGTATTATCACTATATCAATATGTACGTCCTCAAATCTACTCGATGAAAGTTCAAATTGTCCCGTTGGCGCCTGCACGTGCCTACAGACTTTTGTCCGCTGACATGCGACGCAACATCCAGCCCACTCGCGGCAATCCCGTTTGATGTACGGCCACACATATCTCTCTGTAACTAGTTTGATCGTAGCATTCATACCAGGGTGTGACAGTCCGTGTAAGCTATCAAACACCGCCCGCCGTAACTTTGTTGGAATATACGGTCTAGCTGTTCTCGTAGAGATGTCGCACAAAACTGACACGTCTTGGTCCTCAAATCGAATAAATTTCAGTTTGAGTGACGTGTTGTTTTCGGTGCGCAACTTAGCTACTTCTTCATCTAATCTCTGCTCTGCTGCTAATAACTTCATATCTGTTCCGGCACTTCTTAGAGACTCCTCCCGCGATAATGCGTAGGCGACAACATTTTTCTCTCCTGACATATGACGGATATCGGTCGAAAATTGGGCGATAAAGTCCAAATATCGGAATTGACGAGGCGAGCACTGACTATCCTTCTTGACAAACGCGAACACTATTGGTTTATGGTCAGTAAAAATTGTAAAAGTTCTTGCCTCAACCATGTGACGAAAGTATTTCACCGCTTCATACACTGCAAGTAGTTCACGATCGTAAGTTGCGTATTTTCGTTCCGTTGTGCTCAGTTTTTGCGAAAAGAATGCCAAGGGTTTAGCATTAGCGTGTGGGTGGGATAGTAGGCGTGCTTGAGCCAGACTCTCCTTACACGCCTCAAAAGCAGCTGACGTATGCGCTGTCCACTCTACCGGGGTTTTGCTCTTCGGATCTCCACGCAGAAACTCATTTAACGGTGCTTGAATTTGAGCGGCATTTGGTATGAACCTCCTATAAAAGTTTAGCATGCCCAAAAACCGCCTCAGCTCTTGCATTGTCGCTGGCTTTGTGAATGTCCTAATAGCTTCTACCTTCTCTGGCAAAGGGCGTACCCTCAGCCGAAACCTCATATCCCAAAAACTTTACACTTGTTTGGCCGAACACACATTTAGCTGGATTTATTACCACTCCAAATTCCAGAAGTTTACCAAACAGTATCTCTAGGTGCGCATATGTTCTTTCTCGGACGACGAAGCTACAAGCATATCATCGATGTAGGCGTAACAAAAATCTAACCCTTGCAACACCTCATCGATAAATCTCTGGAATGTTTGCGCGGCGTTGCGCAATCCAAACGTCATGTACGGAAATTCATATAGTCCAAACGGCGTTGTAATAGCGGTTTTCACAATATCTTCTTCCGCCACCGGAATTTGGTTAAACGCTTTCACCAAGTCTATCGTCGAGAATATAGTTTTCCCGTCCAAGGCTTGGGCGAAATCATGAATATGACGTACCGGATATTTATCGGGCTTCGTTCGCGCATTCAAACCTCTATAATCGCCACATGGACGCCACTCATCACACCCTTTTGGAACCATGTGTAGCGGGGCAGCCCAACAACTTTTCGATGGACGAGCCGTTTCTAATTTCAGCATAGCTTCTAACTCCTTTCTAGCAGCAAGGAGTCTGTCCGGAGCTAATCTCTGCGGTTTTTGAACCACCGACGGTCCAGGACTAGTTTCTATATGGTGCTGCGTCGCGTGCTTGCGTAACCTAACAGCGCCGTCTGGTCGTGTTAAACCAGGAAACTTTTCAAGCAACTTATGGTACGCCGTTGAACCTGTTACCACCTTTATAGTCGCTATTGATTCCGCTGCAATATCCGCCTGCGCCGTTCCTGTCATAGCATCCGTTATTTGACGATTTTTCACATCCGCAATCAAACTGTAGTATGAGAGAAAACCTACACCAATTATTGGTTGCGTAACGTCTGCTATAATGAAGTTCCATGACAGGTCGCGACGTAGCCCAAGGTCAACCACCGTACCATAGGTTGCAATCGTCGTGTTATTTGCTGCGGCTAGCTGGTATGCAATCCTCTTCCTATTTGGATTGCATAATAATGAGCGCGGAAACGCTGAAACGTCGGACCCCGTATCAATCAGGTACGACACCTGACTCTTTCTGTCACATAGGCAAACACGGCGGCTTATCTGTCTCTCTGGGCGTAAATCGTTTGCCGCTAATAACGATGGCCCACGGAGTTTTCCGAACGCAAATCGCACGGCGATCAGCATCTCGTTGCGTTCCGACCCTAGACAATATAATAATATAGACGTTTCATTCTCGCGATATTTAGGTTCAAAAAAATTAGTTATTGCTACGGCCGCTATACCGCAATGGCGCTTCAATCGCCATTCATATTGAAGCGCTAAAATTTGAAATAAAAATATTTGTACTTTAAAAATATTGTACTATCAATAAAAAAAAAATAATTTTAAAAATAATTTGTTAGAATTTTAATTTTGCATCGCAATTGTATTAAAATTTGTGAAAATATAATTATAAATTAAAAAGATATTATAGTAATAATAAGAATATTTCAATCAAGAGTATATATTATGATATATGCTGGAATCAAATCAAATCAATAAATATAGAAAAAACACACATGACTACAGGTTTAAATACAAAACACACATAACTTGTCATAACAACTTGTATTGAATTTTAATTTGTTACTACAATAAGTAAAAGTGGTGTATTAATAAATTACAATCATCAGTGATTAATAAATTATAATATATGAAAGGTTTTAATGATAATATAATGGAATAGAATACAATCATCATCAGTAAATTATAATATATTCAGAAATGCAATTAGAAATGATAATAAAATGCAATAAATAAATATCTACATGAATGTCATCTTGCTGCAATCAGACTGAAAAGAATTCATAAGGGGTAAAAAATATATTAAGTGAAATATATATATATATATATATATATATATATATATATATATGATATTCAGTTTTCAGGGCAATACATCAATTAAAAAATTTGTATGACTTTAAAACGTTTTTATTTTTTCCATACGTTTCGACACATTGTTTTGTGTCATCTTCAGTGGACTCTAGATTGAAAGAACAGATAGAAATTATTAAATAAAACTAATATATAAGAATAATTTGGTATTAATTGGTAAAAATGAGATAAAAATTAAAAGAAAAAGAAAAGGAAAATTGGCATTAAAATTAAAATAATTAAACGTCGATCATGATAGGTAACTATTTTAAAGGTATGAATTTTGAGACATTGTTTAAGACTACTTGGTAATTCTCGCACAGTGAGGAAGTGTCCAATCTTTTGTTTAAACTATTTTTATAAAGGTGTATTAGACATGATTCTGAAAAGCGTCTCTGCGATGTATTCGACTCGTGATATAAAATTGTGGCAACATCAAAATTGAAAATATGATTGAAATTTTGTATGTGGTCAGTTATCATTGTTTGATTTTGCTTTTTATTTTTGGAGTTGTTTTAGTGTTGTCTGAGACGTTTTTTTAGATGTTGTCCAGTTTCGCCAATATAAGTGGCCTCACAATTTGTACAGTCAATTTTATACACGATGTTAGAAATACGATCTAAACTTGTCGGTGATTTTAAGTTCGAAAATAAAAAGTTAAGAGTCTGATCAATATTGCAAACTAAACGCAAATCCGCGAATTCAAATAGTTTTTTCCAAATAGGAAAGAGATTTTTAATGTAAGGGAGACAAATAGTGCCAACAAACTTATTTTCTTCTTTTTTCTGGGACTCGAGGGAAGGAAGATTATGTTTTGTGTTAAGGACGGAAAGTCTGTTGTTAATTACTGATTTTATAAGGTGTGGAGGATAGCAATTATTTAATAGGGTTCTGTGGATTAGAGATAGGTTAAAAGGCCAAAATTTTTTATCTGACAAGAGAATAGCATGATCAACTAAATTGATAATGGTACCGATTTTCATGTTAGTGGGATGATAAGAATGGAAATTGAGATATCTGCCAGACCACGTTGGTTTCTGGTACCAGTTAGTAATAATTTTATTATCTGTAGTTTTTATGATATTTACATCTAAAAAGCTAATTGACCTATTGTGTTCTTTTTCGAAGGTAAAGGTTAGGTGTTTATTAAAGGAGTTAAAATTTTTTAGTAAAGAATCAAAGTTATTTTTAGGAATGCAAGTAATTATATCATCAACGTATCTGTAGTAAAGGAAAAATTCAACATTAGATAGCTTAAAAACATTTTTTTCAAGATGTTGTAAAGAGAGTTCAGCAAGAGCAGGTGAGATAGGCGATCCCATGGGGGTACCAAAAATTTGTGTATAAAATTGTGAATTGAATTCAAAATAAGTATTCGCGACTATGAATTTAATGGACTCTCGAAACCAATGGAGGGAAAGGGTAGTGTGGCAAGAAATCTCATCCCATCTATCTGTGATTGACTCTAAAATTAGTTCTAGTGGGACATTTGTGAAAAGAGAAACTACGTCTAGGCTTATTAAGAGGGAGTTGTTGGGCAATTGTGTATTACGTATTTTGTTGACAAATTCGAAGGAATTTTTAATAAAGAAAGGAGAATTAACAGTAACTATGGAGAGGGGTTTGCTCAGAAATTTGGAAAATTTATTTAGTGGTGAATTCAAATCTGCAACTATAGGTCTAAAAGGTACATTGGTTTTGTGGATTTTTGGGAGACCATATAATTTTGGGTTGTTAGGATGTAGGTTTTTTAACGACAAGGACAAGTCTTGTGGGATTTGTTTAGTAGAAACTAAATTATTAATGAATTTGTGGAACGTGCGGTTGATTCGATCTGTAGGATCGCTATTGATAGGACTGTAAACGTTAGTGTCATTAACTAGACTAGTGATTTGTTCTAAGTAGTTAGTTTTGTCGAGAATTACTGTGACATTTCCTTTATCTGCTCTGGTTACTAAAATATTCGGATTATCTTTGAGAAAGTTTTTACAAAGTTTTATGTCTCTTAAAATATCTTTGTAATCAACAATTTTTTTGGAATTAAAGGACTTGATATAGGAGAGAAAATTTTTGCAGAAATGGGAACGAATGTTAGATTTTACTTCAGGATTTTTGATATTATGAAGGCCAGCTTCTAGTCTGCTTAAAACTTTAATAAAATTTAAATTGTAACAATTATTGGGGATAGCAAAGTTGGGACCTAGTGCAAAAATGTAAAGTAATCTATCTGGAATTGTGACGCTGGAAAGATTTTTTAGCCATTTGTTAATTAGTGTACTATTTAAAACTATTTTTGAACGGTTGCGTTTAGCCTGCAATAATTTATCGAATTTAATTTTATAAGAATTTTTTAATTTAATGAAAAATTTGTTGTTACGAGTCGATTCGTATTCAGAAAAGCTTTGCAGAATCTCCGCTTCGACAGTATGAGTGAGCCAAGCGTACGTTTTATCAATAGCTAGTTTCAAATTATTGACATTGCAGATACAATTCTTGATTTCAATGGATAACATATGGAGGCTTAATGATGAAAATTTGTTTTTTAGCGAACTATGTAAGTGCGAAAATTTGTCTGTATTGAATTGATAGAACTTAGGAATTATACTTTCTTTTCTGCATCTTATTAAGAAAATCTGTTTGTTAATGTTAGTTATTAATTTCGTATTCAGTTTGGTAATGTGTTTTAATTGTGAAAAAATGTAAAAACCGTAATGCTTTTTGATAAACGAGTAAAACGAATTATTTAGGGGGTAATTGTTTTGAGAATAATCAGTTCGTTTGAAGAACGCGCGGTTGAAAGTCGTTTGATTCATGATGTAAATAAATAAAAGAAACGGTAAATTAAAGTAAAAGTAAAAATGTAAAAAGGAAAACTAAATAAGGGAATTTAAAATGACAAGAATAGTGTACAAAATTATTATGAAAGTTATTACAATTTACTAAGAAACTTAGCTAAATATATAAAAAAAAGAATTATTATACATGTAATACAACAAAAATAATTAAATAGAACATTGGTAATTAAACTAAAATTAATATTAATAAAATCTTGATGGAGTGCGTAGTAATGAGTTGGAACGAGGTGTGATACAAAATGTCCTTTTTTCAGCCCAGCCCAGCCCCCCTTTTTTGTATAATTTTGATGTTGAAATATGTGATATTCAGTTTTCAGGGCAATACATCAATTAAAAAATTTGTATGACTTTAAAACGTTTTTATTTTTTCCATACGTTTCGACACATTGTTTTGTGTCATCTTCAGTGGACTCTAGATTGAAAGAACAGATAGAAATTATTAAATAAAACTAATATATAAGAAGTGATATGGTATGAACTTACATGTAATTGAATTAATCCTAATTATTTCATATTATAAATGTTCACAATGCACAATCCTAATTATTTCATATTATAAATGTTTACAATGCACTAAAAAACCAATCCTTGTCATTTTAAGTTGAACAATATATAAATTTTTGACTGAGTTTTTTATGAATTTGTAAAGTACATCACGCCGTACATTTCTGTGCTCCGATGCGCGGGTGACGACTGAATGTACGTCGCACAGAAATGTACGGCGTGATGTACTTTACAAATTCATAAAAAACTCAGTCAAAAATTTATATATTGTTCAACTTAAAATGACAAGGATTGGTTTTTTAGTGCATTGTAAACATTTATAATATGAAATAATTAGTATTGTGCATTGTGAACATTTATAATATGAAATAATTAGGATTAATTCAATTACATGTAAGTTCATACCATATCACTTCTTATATATTAGTTTTATTTAATAATTTCTATCTGTTCTTTCAATCTAGAGTCCACTGAAGATGACACAAAACAATGTGTCGAAACGTATGGAAAAAATAAAAACGTTTTAAAGTCATACAAATTTTTTAATTGTTGTATTGCCCTGAAAACTGAATATCACATATTTCAACATCAAAATTATACAAAAAATTTAATATATATATATATGAGTTTTTTTTTTTTATTTTGTATAGCGAAGGAAATGCATTTACGCATCCCAGACCAGGCCCTATGTCTGGACTCAACAAATAATACCAACTAAAACCTCCGCTTTACCAGCTGAAAACAAAAATTAGCGCAGGCCACGCTTAGTGTTACGAATTGCCAGTTGTCTCTTTCTCATTTTATCAAAACGCAATAAAGCTTTTGTTTTCATAACATTCCTAGGATTTGTGAAAGTTATTTTACCGCGTAGTGCTGAATTAATATCATTAACCCAATATCTGATAAAATAAGGAACAAAATGGTTTAAAAATATTAACTTTAAATTATGGATTGGACAATCAAAATTAAAATTCTGAGTAAAAACAAGTTTATCCAAAATGCAACTAAGCAATGTTTTTAAATTATTCTTCACACAAATTTTGCAAAAAATGTTCTGAAACTCTAACGCATTTTGAAAAAATGTTCACAAAGCTTCTACAAGGAAAGACAAGAGATCTTCCAGTCCGATCCCTAACCCTTATTAACCAATAATCATCTCCACTCTTTTCTGTTGCCAAAATATGAGTCTTGCACATCAAGCAAGATTTAACATTTTTCAACATTTTGCTGGAAATGAAGCCAGTCATGTATGTAATAACTTGAAGATGAAGTAAACTACTACTTTCTTCTTCTAATGTAAATTCATCAGTATTCACATTAGATAAAGCTAGAATATCTTCATTCAAGCTAGACTCACACATAACATTGACTGAAGCATTACTCAATAATAATGTTTTTAATGAATCAATACCTCCTTCAGTTTTATCAAGCTCACAATTGGCAGAATAAGAATGAACAGAATGAAACTTATTGACAACAAGGCTTTTGTAGGATCCAATAAATGCACTGCAAGTAGGATTGCGATTATTAACACCATGACTTCTAATACTACCAAAAAAATTCTCTAGAGGATCTTGGTTAAAATTACGAGTTGACAAAAATTTTATCTCTGGAGATTTTATTTTCTGCCAAATATATTCAAAACCCTCTAGAGTTTTAATCCAATTTCGAATAGTTGGAGGAGTTTTAACTCTCTTGTCTTTTTTATAGAAGCTTATGCTTTTTAAGACACGTCTAGCCTTTTTCCAAAATGTTAAATGTTTAGACTTATCTGTGAGAGCGCCGCGTAGAGGTTTATAGTCCCTAGCAGAACTGGAAGCTGTCCCATTTACACTGTCAAAGAGTTCATCAACAAATTTCAGGAATGCAGCAGTCCCAGTAGCTTCTTGGGGAAAATTATCATTTAGAATATGAATAAAAAAAGTTTCATTATAAATGCCACAAAATACATCATACAATATTTTCATTTACTTACACTGCTTAGTAGCGTATCTGTTCATCATTGAAGATACACTATAAGAGAAAACTACTGCAGCATCTTTAACTCTCATCTTTCTCATCTTTTCAGGATACACATTATGTGCTCGCAACTTATAACACATACGGAAATTTGGCAACTCTGAATCAATTTCATACAATTTAATTATATAATTCCAGGATGCCTTTCTCTGTCGGTTTTGTTGCATAAAACTTACCTGATATGATGAAAAACTGTTTCGTAAACATTTCAGCATATGTGGAGGATCATATAGTGGTACAATTTCTTGACCGCCTACTAGAAAACCTTGAAGTTTGCAAATTCGATCATCTCTAAGAAACTGTGCTCTTGTCTTATTAAGCAGCATGTTTATTGCAGCTACATTTGTGGCATGTTGATCACACACAGTAGCTACAATATTGATGCCAATTTGCTGCAGGTTTGAAATAACATCTTTGATGCAGACCTTGAGTTCAGGACTTCTAACACTGCTTTCAGCAAAGTAAAATGCCACTGAAGTTTTAAAATGTCCACGAATACCTTTAATCATAAACACTAAAGCATGATCAGCAAACTTTGGCCTTTTCTCAGAGACTTCCTCAGAAACCAATTATGCTGTCCTTAGTCACATCATATTCAATACCTGCTGCAATGCTTATTTCATCGAACATGAGGACACAGTTTCTATTAGAAGGATTCATCTTAAGAACAGAAGTGCGCAAGGTCTCCATGAAAGATTTATTAATGCCAGCACTGATAGGAATTGTTGCCAATGATCTAGAAACAGTACTTTTAGAAGGAAGAGCCAAAAAGGATCTCCAATATTTATAGCACGTTGAGCTCTGCTTGTATAATGCTATTCCAAGAGCCTTTTCATCAAGGTTATACCTTCTACCTTGAGGCTGCTTTGGCTGATTCCTCATCTGGCATTTTATTAATGTTGCAGTGAGTGAATTCACAACATTTTCTAAATTCTGCATGCTGTCTTTACTGCATGCTTCCTTCAGCTCTGCTCTGGCAATTTCATTATCTTTCATAAGTCTTTTGGCACTTCTCTTCATCATCATGATTATGTCATGGCATTTCTTTACTTCTGGAGTAAGTCGCCTGCAGTGCCTTAGGCCGACAAACTTCAAGAAATTACTCTTTGGAGTTCGAAAATCTAACAAAATGAATGATTAGATTAATAAAAATAAATTAAATAACTCACACACACATATTTATATATATATTTGAATACCTGATCCTCTTATAGAGACATGCTTGGCAGGAACATCTGAAGTAACCGAAACATCTCGATCATCTGACACAACTGGAACATCTGCATGTGCAGATAGATCCACTAAAATTTTAATTGAATCTATTAATTTTACTGAAATTTCAAGTATAACCTGTATAAAATAACTTTAAATTACCTTCAATGAGAGATGAAACATCACGCGATCCAGAATGCAATGACGTTATTTCATTTTGAATTACAATTTCTTTATTAAGTGATGTTCCCGCAACTGTTTGCACTGTGAAGTGCATTGTAAAAAATGGCTTTGGTTGACAATCTTCTGCAATAAAAATAACACATAAGGAATATATATATATATATATATATATATATATATATACGAGGTCTGTTCAAAAAGTACCCGGAATTTTCGTTTTTTCAAAAAAATATTTATTTATTCGTCTACATTAATGTGGTCCCCTTCAAAGTAGTCCCCCCCAGATATAATACACTTATGCCAGCGTTTTTTCCAATTTTCGAAGCACCCTTGATATTCACTTTTTGATATGTCCTTGAGCACTCTCAGCGATTCGGCCTTTATTTCTTCAATCGAGGAAAACCGCCGTCCTTTCATGGGTCTCTTCAACTTTGGGAATAGGAAAAAGTCACACGGAGCCATATCTGGTGAATATGGAGGTTGGGGCATAACTACGGTATTGTTTTTGGCCAAAAAATTACGAACAAGCAACGACGAGTGAGCAGGTGCGTTATCGTGGTGCAACAGCCATGAATTGTTTTTCCATAAATCGGAGCGTTTTTTTCGGATTGCTTCACGCAAACGTCGCATCACTTCAAGGTAATACTCCTTATTAACCGTACGACCTTGTGGTAAGAACTCTTGATGCACTATGCCGTTATAATCAAAGAAAACAGTAAGCAAAACCTTGACATTCGATCGAACTTGACGTGCTTTTTTCGGTCTTGGCTCACCTGGGCTCTTCCATTGGGACGATTGGGCTTTGGTTTCGACATCATAACCGTACACCCATGTTTCATCACCAGTTATGACCCTTTCAAGCAAACTTGGATCGTTGTTGACGTCATTTAACAGCTCTTGAGCGATGTTCATGCGATTGCTTTTTTGGTCAAAATTTAGCAGTTTTGGAATGAATTTTGCTGCCACTCGTTTCATGCCCAAAACATTTGAAAAAATGTTATGACATGAGCCAATTGATATGCCAACTTCATCAGCAACTTCTCTAATTGTGATTCGGCGATCATTCATAACCATTTTTTCCCCTTCTTTCACATTTTCATCGTTTGTTGACGTGCTGGGTCGACCGGAGCGTTCGTCATCTTCAACGTCTTCGCGGCCATCTTGGAAACGCTTATACCACTCGTAAACACTTGTTTTTTTCATAGCAGACTCACCATAGGCTTTTTGTAACATTTCACACACTTTGTTACACTTTATTTCATTTTTTACGCAAAATTTAATACAAATTCTTTGACTTTTCAATTCTTCCATTGTAAAAATCGCCGAGCTCAGAAAAACACGTCGAACCTTAGCGACTACCACAGACAAAGTAAACAGTGAATATAGCTGAAAATTTCATCATACTTTAGGGGCATGTATACCAACACAATAAAAAAAAATTTGACAATCAGACACTCCAGACCCGCGAAATTTAAAAATTCCGGGTACTTTTTGAACACACCTCGTATATATTTGTGTATATATATATATATATATTTGTATACCTGATCGTCTGATAGAGACATGCTTGGCAGGAACATCTGAAGTAACCGAAACATCTGGAGCATCTGACACAACTGGAACATCAGCATGTGCAGATCGATCCACTAAAATTTTAATTGAATCTATTAATTTTACTGAAATTTCAAGTATAACCTGTATACAATAACTTTAAATTACCTTCAATGAGAGATGAAACATCACGTGATCCAGAATGCAATGAGGTTATTTCATTTTGAATTACAATTTCTTTATTAAGTGATGTTCCTGCAACTGTTTGCACTGTAAAGTGCATTGTAAAAAATGGCTTTGGTTGACAATCTTCTGCAATAAAAATAACACATTTTAATTAACTTGTTTAATAATTACAACACAAACTATATTACTCAGAGATAAATCACATGAAATTCAAATCCTATATAGATAAATCATCTTACCTTTCTTACAAAAATTGTCTTCTTGAAGGAAGCAATTCACTTTTAATAATGAATCTCCCTTAAATCCTGGCACTTTCAAAGTAGGCAAACAACCTAATTTCAGGTTAGAGCCTTGCCAAGAGCCAAGCATTCTGCACGTCTCACTAAAATGTTCGGTGCACACACGTTTTTTTCGATATATTTCACTCCAACTTAAAGTATTAAGTACCGGAGCCTGAATACGCTTTAACCATTCGTCGAAAACTTTTCCTTCATGGGGGAATCTATGTAATAATGCATTTTTACGTACATTACCACAGCCTGGAACTATGCATTTAAATCCCATACTTTTTAATTAAATTCAATTTTCAACAATTTGATTTATTAAAAGTACAGAACTAGTAAAGCACAATCACGAGCCATGAATTATTCAACAATGGAGAACGGATGAAAATAAATGGTTTTCCCAGGTTTCAAGTTAAAACTAAACGAACTTAACCAACTTAAAAAACTTGATATTTTAGAATTACATGGGTACTACCAACCTGTTAGACAAAACATCGGCTCACTAGCGCCAAATTCTCCCCTAGATGTGGATACCACGAATCACGGTTTTTGAACGAGGATTTTGCACTGAGTGAAAAGGCCCTGGTTCCGACCAAACCGTCGATGATCTTCGCACAGAGTTCGTACGCGCTCTTTCGAACCTGACCGAGCGCTCGCGCGCGTATGCGATCTGCGCCTACGACGAAGGGATGAACCGTCTCGTCGGCGCTCTACCTGCTTCCTCAGGTCAGAAATCTCTGTTCGCATATTCCGCAATTCTGACGCGATGTTGTAGTAAAAATCATCCGCGTGCTACGATGTGCTTGCAATCGCCATTGTTGTTGCACCCGATGCTGTCTACAATTCCATAATTCGGTCGGCGGCTTTCGCATTCAAATCTTTGTCAGATATTAACGCTTGCACATGCGTACGCAATCGCGACGACCACATTAAGTGTAGCATTTCTTTTGAAACAGCTGAACCCGCTAATGAGCATAGGTGCCGGAAAACTGTGATGGGGATCTATTACCCATTTCCTGACCTTCCAACAACTGGCGTAGTTTGTTTCATAGAGATATCTTATCGCGACAATTAACCGGGACCGACTGGCTGTCCTGTAATCCGTACGCACCATCCGGCACGACCCTTTGGCGACGTTGCCATACGCCTACAATGGTTTAATTACAAATTTATTATATATTTACTATCTCTAGACCCTATCTACTGTTTTTAACTTAATTTATAGAAACTAAAATAGATGACTTTACTGTGCCCAATATGAACTTACGAATCCTTCGTTCAAAATGAAGAAATTGACTCTCTTATCTCTATAATACTATTTATCCAGTTAATTTGAAACGTTTGGCAGTAAAGTCAAATAAAATTATATTTAAATAGTTTTTTGTACAATCTAATAAGTTTTTCTTATTAAAAGTTTGAAATGAAATGATTTTCAAATTGCGCTTTGGTGCGGCTTGTGTCCCACGTTTAGAATCACTATAGTTCATCACGTTTGAATGCTGAAAACACTAAAACACGCGTAAAACACATCTTTTCTAAATTTACCCCTCGTTGTCGCTACGGAGCTCTTCCAGACTGGCGCTGTATAGTTTTATTATTGTTATCCATTGCTTTTTTATTGTATCTTGTCATTGGAATTGGCTTATTTTTCGTAAGAAATTGTTCATCACTTTTACACAAGTTTTTAATAAAGAATATTATGAAGATTAGACTGGCGCTGTATAGTTTTATTATTCTTATCCATTGTTTTTATTGTGTCTTGTCATCTGAATTGGCTTATTTCCTGTAAGACATTGTTTATCACTTTTACACCAGCTTTTAGTAAAGAATATTATGAAGATTAGACTCGCACTATTTAGTTTATTATTGTTATCCATGGCTATTTTATTGTATCTTGTCATCTGAATTGGCTTATTTTCCCGTAAGACATTGTTTTTCAGTTTTTACACCAGTTTTAGTAAAGAATATCATGAGAGATTTGGAAAAATAGCATTTAAATTATATTTAGTGTAGCTGCAATTAAATTATTGAAGAACATTCTTTTTAAGAGTTTCTAATAGTTTTAATTTAATATTGTCTACAGTGCATAGACTATGTATGAAATGATGTAATACTTGACAACATTTATGAAATAATAAAAAAAAATATTGTCACTAGAACCTTCACAGAATTTTCTGTTTTTGATTTCTTCATAGAGCACCTCTATATTCGAGTGAACCACAATTGTCATCACCTTCACAATTGGAAGCTGAATGACGAGATGATGAATTATTTGTAATCAATCTTCTATAGTAAGATATTAAAGACTAAGGATTTGGTTTCTTATTAGATACACCTTGCCTTTTTGTTCTGACAAAAGAGTTTTCCAAGAAATCCTGATTAAAATTTTGGGTACGCAAATAATTAAACCCATTTATTAATCGGATTTTTTCTCAAATATGTTCCAATCTAATCAGGTTAATATCAAACACTATAATTAAATGTATTGTATTCAATGAAACATTTTAAAGCACATTTAGCCTATGGCAGGAAAATTCTTAATTCACTTCGGTCAAAACTTACGGAACTAATAAGTGACATTACGTAAATTTTTTTACTCAAATAAACTTTAGCTTTTTTATCTAAGATCTATATTTATTAATTGTGGTTTATTCAGGTTATCAAAGAAACTATCGCTAACGAATATGGTTTATTTAGTCGATAATAATCTATGACTGTTCTAAAGCTTGAGTAGTTAATATGATATTCAGTTGTTACGGGAGCACCCACAATTTATATTGTATTTTCGTTCTTGGATAAATTTGTAAATTAATCGACTATACAACACATTGGGATTTGAAATGTATATTGGCTTTTTTATTTTTTAAATTTTATTACCACAGATGAAAGTTTGTTTCATGACTTAACTTTTAATGGTAATTAAATACGAATAGTAACAATGTAATTTTTTGCCCATGCCTCTTTAATAGACATCACCTGATTGGCGGCAGTGAGGCGGAAAAAAAATCTCTTGCTTATTCTTTTTCTTTTCCACAATAATAATATTACTACTTACTGATCATGTACCAGCTACAAATAAATTTTGTTATAACTATAAGTTATAAACATGTATTTCTCTATATTTTTGGATTCGCACAGGACACTAACAAAAGTCACTTATTACACTAATTATACAATAAAACAC
>NW_020536349.1:40034-55955 GCF_003426905.1 Ctenocephalides felis | reverse complement strand
CGTGATTTTGGTCATGGTAAATTCAGGGGTATTAAAGACTTTGATGTCAATAGATACGTTGATTGACTCGACTACAACAGGCATGGTCTCCATTTCCTTTCAAATGCAAAGCAGAAAAACTTGTCGTTTTCTCGATAGAGAAGCGCTGACTCTGCCAAATTCCAAAGACTCCCGCTCCTTTCGCTTTGATTCTGACGACGCTTCATCTTTTATATTTGTCAAATATTAAAATTTACCCAATAAATTACTCAAAATTGAATTACTTTTAAATGACTATAAGCCTTATTTTTTATGCTTTTCTGAACATTGGCTTAACGAAACTAAACTCAAATTGATTAAATTAAACGGTTACTATCTATGTTCCTCTTTCTGCCGAAATGATTTTAAGCATGGAGGCGTTTTCATTTTTTCGTCGGTTTTAAAATTAAATGTAATAACATTATAGCAAATATTGCACCTGTTGAAATTTTTTTGAATTTTGCGCTGTAGAAGTCAATTTTCTCATACTACTTATTGTATTATTTGCATATATAGAGCTCCAGATCAAGATGCTATTAAATTTATACATTTACTTTATGTTCTAATGGAAGAACTTTTTCATAAATATAACTCTATTATTGTTTGGGGTGATTTTAATATCCATCTGGACAAAAGCTCTAAAATCAGCGAAAGTTTAAAATCTAGTATGGATTCTTTTGGTCAATTTCCTACCATAAATGATCCCACGAGAATAAGTAATTCTTCTTCCTCTTGCATTGATAATTTTTTCACAAATTTAACTGATATAAAAACATTTGTCATTAATACGGGTCTTTCTGATCACTACGGAATTTTTCTATCTTATTAAACAACACAACTTCACAATCTATTAATTACCAATATAAAAAAGTAATTTTAATAATAATAATAAACTCTTATTCAAGAATTATTAGAAAATGAGACGTGTTAACCAATCTTATGAAAATATTACTTTTGACGTGTTTATAAATTCTTTTTTACATAAATTTAATCTTGCTTTTCCGCTATTGAAATATAAAATCCAAGTTAATAATTTCCATAAATCTAACGGATGGTATACTCAAGGCTTGAGAATTTCGTACAATAAATTACTAAGTCTAGAAAGAGCGTCTAAAAACCAACTTCGATATCGACTTTATGATTTATTTTCTAAAATACAGAGAAATTTTTAATAAATTTGGAAATTAGCAAAAATCAAGTCTAATGAAAGTGTTATTTATAATTCGCACAATAAGCAGAAGGCAATGTGGTCACTAATTAAATCAGAAACTAGTTGGTTTGGTATTTAGCCTTGAGGCAAGTTACATGAACTTCCCGATATGTTTAAATAATCGACTTAATCAATAAAAAATAAATTAATTTATGAGTCATTAAAAGTATTCCGAGTGGATTTAATACACATAATTGAAACAGACGAACACTTTGACTCGGAGTATTTTCTAAAAGCAAATTTTATATAATTGAACCAGTTTTCAGGACTTTAATGGTTTATTATGTTCAAGACCAAGTACTCTATCATTATACCAAGTAAATAGTCTAATTTTAATTTTAACAAATCCCAAAAGAACTACTCAATTTCTCAAACTTTGATGAATTTTTAAAATCAAACTATTTGTCGTAAGGCCGTAATATTTCAGTAAGTTCTATAAGACCATGGTATATATCACTAAAAAAAATCTATAAAAATCGGCTTAATTTTTTTTTTCAACAGTTAATTACAAGAAAACGGCTCGGTAGATTTTCACCTAAAACTAATCAGTATCATTCCCAAATAATATCTTTCGAACAGTTTTTGATTTTTTAAAATCGGTGCGGTAGGATGAGCTTAAATGTGGACGAAAAGTTTAACACTTTTTTTCAAATTATAAAGAAATGGCTTGGCAGATCGTCGCACAAAACTGACAAACGATAGTCCTCACCGAAATACATCAAATGGCTTTTAAATTTCTGAAATCGGTTAAGGCGTTTTTGAGAAAACGTCGATCAAAGATTTCATTTTGACAAATGTCAATAAAACGATACCAATTTTTGCAAACTTTGACGAATTTTTAAAGCTAAACGAGTTGTCGTAGGCCGCGTAATATTTTAGTATGACCTAGAAAACTATGGTATCTACCGTCAAAAAAAAAATCATAAAAATCGTCAAATTTTTTTTTTTTTAAACTTTATTACAAGAAAACGGCCCGGCCGATCTTTACCAAAAACTAATCAGCACGATTCCCAACCAATATCTATCGAATGGTTTTTGAATTTTCAGAATCAATTCAGAATTGCGGGCTAAAACGTGGACGAAAAATGTTTCACTTTTCTGCAATTTACAAAGAAACGGCCCGGTCGATCGCCGCACTCAGAAACGATAGCCCTCATCGAGATACATCGAATGGCTTTTAAATTTTTGAAATCGGTCCAGCCGTTTTGGAGAAAACGTCGATTTACGGCAAAAAATCTGTTCACACACACACACACACACACACACCACACACACACACACACACATACACACACACACACTTTTTCCAAATTTGGTCTCATTCGATTCAGAATGGCTTGAAACGTCGAGAAAACATAAAATTAGCGAATAGGATTTTTTGATGAAAACAAACTTCTCCTTCGGGAAGTTAATTATAAATCAAGCTCTTCTGACTAGAATATCTTAATATTAACAATGAAAAAGTCAATGATAAAATAATTATAGCAAATGCTTTTAATAACTATTTTGTTAATGAATCTTTTTATATAACATCCAATATTGTAATCGATCCGAATATTTCAGCAGCACATTTTTCTAAAATTATTAGAAATCAGAATTCACTGTACCTATTTCCCATAACTCCTGAGGAGCTGTCGAAAACAATTCTGTCCCTTAAAAATTCATACTCATCTGGTCCTGATGAAATTTCGTCTGATATTTTAAAACAATCTATCAACTATTCATTGATGATCTCCTTGCTTGCTTAAACAACGCAATTAGTAACGTGGTGTCTATCCGAATCGTTTAAAACATTCAAAAATTAGGCCACTTCATAAAAAAGGGCCCACTGACATTATCAATAATTACAGGCCAATTTCTCTATTAAACACTTTTGACAAAATTTTAGAAAAAATATTACATAGTCGACTAAACAACTTTTTAACAGTTAATAATATATTATTTAAAAATCAATTTGGTTTTCGTCGAAATCACTCTACCTCTCACTCAATTTACACATTAGTCCATGACATTATTCACTCTTTCGAAGATGGTAGTTTCTGCGTTGCAGTTTTCTGTGACTTGTCCAAAGCTTTTGATTGTATCTCTCATGAAATTCTTTTAAACAAGCTCGATAAATACGGTGTACGTGGTATAGCTCTTGAATTATTTTCATCTTACTTATCAAATAGGACTCAATCTGTTTATCTTTAATGATCGTGGTTCAGTAATTATCTCAGACAAACAAAATATTAAGCTCGGTGTCCCTCAGGGCTCAATGCTCGGACCTTTATTATTTCTCATCTACATAAACGATCTGCCAAAATGTACAGATATCTGTAAATTTATTCTTTTTGCCGACGATACTAGTGTGATTATAAAAAGCAATTCCTTAGAAGAAGTAAATAATAAATTAAATCTAGTTATGAAGTCAATTTCGAATTGGTTCAATTCTAATAATCTTTTGCTCAATAATGACAAAACCCAAATTATGTCTTTTCGAACAGTAAATAGGATAAGTCATGAGATCAATTCTTTAACTATCAATAGCATTCAATTTGAATTTTCCTCAGTCTCAAAATTTCTAGGCATCCAATTACACAAAAACTTAAACTGGAACAATCATATTCATTCCATTCTTGTACCTAAGTTAACTAAAACCTGTTTCATGTTGAGAATTCTTAAATCAAAAGTTAGTTTAAATTGCCTTCTTTCAATTCATTATTCTAATTTCTATTCGCATCTCGCTTATGGAATACAATTCTGATGATTCTCATCATCCTTAAAGGATATATTCAAAATACAGAAAAGAGCATTAAGAATAATTTTTTCTATCACAAGGAGAACCCGCGCATTGCTCGTCTCGAATTTTGATGAAATTTGGCACAGTTGTAGATTTTATGCCCAAACTGACCATGGTAAAACATTAGCGGCCTATGAAAAGCGGGTTAATTATAAAAATTGATTAAAGTTTGCATTTTAGCAGCGCGCTATACCATAGCTTGTAACGTGCATTGTTATCAGTTCAGTCGTAGCCTAGTGGTAAAGTGACTGAACTCTCATTTTTGCGTATGCTTATGCGTATCGTCGGAGGATTGAATCCCGTTCACGTTAACTTTTTTTTATTATTTTTAATTCAAATTTATAATTGCATGAGTAAATAATATTAAAGTTTTCGTGAGTTTTTATTTAATTTCATATTTTTCGCTAAATATTCTATAAAGTTGCTGCCCAAAGTATTATATGTATGCGCGAGCCGCGCGGTCAGTTTGGACCAAAAGTTCAAATTTATGTTCAAAAATACGAACACGAATTCAAAAAATATTGTGTGACTGCGTCGAAAAGCGGTAAAATGACGAAGGAACTTTTTCATATTTTATTGATAATGTACTTAAGCCATATGTTAAAAAGGTATTGGATTCTTGGGGTGGTCAAACTGATCCATCACTTTTCAATAATAAGTTTACAAACGAAGTAGGGTAACGAACCAGTACAGTAGAAATAATACCACCCCATTGCACACCATACTGCCAGCCTTGTGACGTTTATTTCTACAGACAGATGAAGTTATTTATGAAGAAAATTTAAAATTGCTACCAAATTAGGCAATTAGAAAGAGAACTAAGTAGAAGGTAAGATGTCTTGAGGATACATTATCTAATTCATCATCAGTTATCTGCGCAAAATATGATCCAATATGCTTGGTTGCAAGCAAACTGGCTAACACAAGAGAAATTTTTTTCAATGTGAATCAAGTATGTTTTACGGAAACCGTCGCTGGTGAAAAATGTTTACGTAATACTACTGCGTTTGTGAAATGTACTCATTGCAATTTATTTTTATGTTTTTCTTGTTTCTTTGATAAGTACCATCCCGCCAATTGTAAACCATAAAGTAGTTAATATATGCAAATATATTACATTTTTTAACTTCCCGAAGGAGAAGTTTATGTTTTCATCAAAAAATCCGATTCGCTAATTTTATGTTTCTCGACGTTTCAAGCCATTCTGAATCGAATGAGACCAAATTTGGAAAAAGTATGTGTGTGTGTGTGGTGTGTGTGTGTGTGTGTGTGTATGTGTGTGTGTGTTGTGTTGTGAACAGATTTTTTGCCGTAAATCGACGTTTTTCTCAAAACGGTTGGACCGATTTCAAAAATTTAAAAGCCATTTGATGTATCTCGATGAGGACTATCGTCTCTGAGTTTTGTGCGGCGATCGGCCCGGCCGTTTCTTTGTAAATTGCAGAAAAGTGGAAAATTTTTCGTCCACGTTTTAGCCCGCAATTCTGAATCGATTCTGAAAATTCAAAAACCGTTCGATAGATATTGGTTGGGAATCGTGCTGATTAGTTTTTGGTAAAGATCGGCCGGGCCGTTTTCTTGTAATAAAGTTTTTAAAAAAAAAATTTGACGATTTTTATGATTATTTTTTTGACGATAGATACCATAGTTTCTAGGTCATACTAAATATTACGGCCCTACGACAACTGGTTCAGCTTTAAAAATTCGTCAAAGTTTGCAAAAATCAGTATGGTCTTTTGGCATTTGTCAAAATTAGACTTTTGATCGACGTTTTCTCAAAAACGCCTGAACCGATTTTGGAAATTTAAAAGCCATTTGATGTATTTCGGTGAGAACTATCGTTTGTCAGTTTTGTGCAACGATCTGCCAAGCCGTTTCTTTGTAATTTGAAAAAAGTGTTGAACTTTTCGTCCACATTTAAGCTCATTCTACCGAACCGATTTTAAAAAATCAAAAACTGTTCGAAAGATATTAGTTGGGAATGATGCTGATTAATTTTAGGTGAAAATCTACCGAGCCGTTTTCTTGTAATTAACTGTTGAAAAAAAGTGTTAAATTTTCGTCCACATTTAAGCTCATCCTACCGAACCGATTTTGAAAAATCAAAAACTGTTCGAAAGATATCATTTGAGAATGATGCTGATTAATTTTATGTGAAAATCTACCGAGCCGTTTTCTTGTAATTAAATGTTGAAAAAAAAGTGTTAAAACTTTCGTCCACATTTAAGCTCATCCTACCGAACCGATTTTGAAAAATCAAAAACTGTTCGAAAGATATCATTTGGGAATGGTACTGATTAATTTAGGGTGAAAATCTACCGAGCCGTTTTCTTGTATTAAATGTTGAAAAAAAAGTGTTAAATTTCGTCCACATTTGAGCTCATCCTACCGAACCGATTTGAAAAATCAAAAACTGTTCGAAAGATATCATTGGGAATGGTACTGATTAATTTTAGGTGAAAATCTACCGAGCCGTTTTCTTGTAATTAAATGTTGAAAAAAAGTGTTAAATTTTCGTCCACATTTGAGCTCATCCTACCGAACCGACTTTGAAAATCAAAAACTGTTCGAAAGATATCATTTGGGAATGATGCTGATTAATTTTATGTGAAAATCTACCGAGCCGTTTTCTTGTAATTAACTGTTGAAAAAAGTGTTAAATTTTCGTCCACATTTAAGCTCATCCTACCGAACCGATTTTGAAAAATCAAAAAACTGTTCGAAAGATATCATTTGGGAATGATGCTGATTAATTTTATGTGAAAATCTACCGAGCCATTTCTTGTAATTAAACTGTTGAAAAAAAAGTGTTAAATTTTCGTCCACATTTAAGCTCATCCTACCGAACCGATTTTGAAAAATCAAAAACTGTTCGAAAGATATCATTTGGGAATGATGCTGATTAATTTTATGTGAAAATCTACCGAGCCGTTTTCTTGTAATTAAATGTTGAAAAAAAGTGTTAAACTTTCGTCCACATTTAAGCTCATCCTACCGAACCGATTTTGAAAAATCAAAAACTGTTCGAAAGATATCATTTGGAATGGTACTGATTAATTTAGGTGAAAATCTACCGAGCCGTTTTCTTGTAATTAACTGTTGAAAAAAAATTTAAGCCGTTTTTCATGGAACTTTTTTGGCGATATACATCATGGTCTTATAGAACTTACTGTAATATTACGGCCTTACAACAAGTAGTTTAATTTTAAAAATTCGTCAAACTTGCTAAAATTATTATCGTTTTTTTTTAAAGTAGGATTGATGAAGTATATTATTTACACATTTTTTTTGATCAAGTCGATTATTTACACATATCGGGAATGTTCTTAGTTCATGTAATTTGCCTCAGGCTAAAATACCAAACCACTAGTTCTTCCTTGTTATTGCTGTTTTTATATGAAATTATTATGTTTCAGGTATTACATCAATTTAATACAGACGTTACAGAGCATTTTACTATAGAATATTTAGCGAAAAATATGAAAATTAATTAAAAACTCACGAAAAACTTACGCAAAAATACAAGTTCAGTCACTTTACCACTAGGCTACGACTGAACTGATATAGGCGCGCGGCTAAAATGCAAACTTTGATTAATTTTTATAATTAAACCACTTTTCATAAGCTTCTAATTACCATGGTCAGTTTGGGCATAAAATCTACAACTGTGCCAAATTTCATCAAAATCCGAGACGAGCAATGCGCGGGTTCTCCTTGTCAGTTCCTTGTCCTCATGTAGAAATCTTTTCCGACAATTTAACATTCTCACTGTTCCCTGTACATTTTAGCTAATTACGTTGTCATTCATAAAGAATAATCCTGAACGCTTCAACCTATCCTCCATGTTGAATTCCTATTATAAAACAAGAAATTTGACTATAAAAGGACCAACTTTCAAACTGGAAACATCTTTTAATACCATAGACGGAAGAGGAGTACAGCTATTTAATCTACTCCCACTACATATTAGGAAACTGAATGATCGTCAATTACATAATACTATTATTAAACTTTTAAAAGCTCAAAGTTTCTACGATACTTGTGAGTTTGCCAATTTCGATATCAAACGTTATTTTGATAATGAAATGCCTACTGATAATAATTGATATTTTTTTTCCCAACAGTTACAATTTTTTTCCCTTTTCAATACTTTTCTAATTTTTATTCTAAATTATTTTAACATTTTCCTACTTTAAGAATTTTATCATTGCAATTATTTTCATTTTATATATTCTTTTTTGATACTGCTCTTAATTTTTATTTTCCAGATATGTGACTCAAATAAAAATTGCATAACGGATATTTAAATGATTTTTTTTACCATAAGAAGACTCTCAAGATCTACAGCAATTATACTATTTGAATTTTATTACTTTTTTTTCCTTCAAGTTATTGTATTAGATATTACTAATGTTAGGCTTAATATTGTTTAATAGTTGTATTTTACTGTAATTAATTCAATTAAGATTATTTTCTGTAATTATTAAATCTATTCCTGTATCCGTAAATAAATAAATATTAAATAAATAGGGATCGAATGTTTTTTAAACCATTCAAATCGGTTGATCCGTGCGCCCGAAAATGCGGACATACAAAACAAACACATCTATTTTTTCTGAGATATGCCAAAATGTTCAGAAACCTTCAAAACGTTGAGAAATGCAAAAATTTTCATTATCGATTTTCGGTCCACTAGCACTACTATAACTACCCTACGGGAAGTTAATAATTATCTATTAAATACACTAGGACAACAATTTTTTCCTGTATTTGGTTTCTTTAAGTATGGAACTTGAAAAAATTTATTATGTATAATTAATATAAAGCAATTTTTTTCTAAAAAATTAAGGCTTCCTTCACAATCCCAAACGAGCCGAGGCACAAGCTCTAATTTAATATCCAGGGATGATGGTCTTGTGCTTGAAATTGATGATAGTCCTGCAGAAAGTGAGCAATTATTAACTTCCCGAAGGAGAAGTTTATGTTTTCATCAAAAAATCCGAATCGCTAATTTTATGTTTTCTCGACGTTTCGAGCCATTCTGAATCGAATGAGACCAAATTTGGAAAAAGTATGTGTGTGTGTGTGTGTGTGTGTGTGTGTGTGTGTGTATGTGTGTGTGTGTGTGTGTGTGAACAGATTTTTGCCGTAAATCGACGTTTTCTCCAAAACGGCTGGACCGATTTCAAAAATTTAAAAGCCATTTGATGTATCTCGATGAGGACTATCGTCTCTGAGTTTGTGCGGCGATCGGCCGGGCCGTTTCTTTGTAAATTGCAGAAAATTGAAAAATTTTTCGTCCACGTTTTAGCCCGCAATTCTGAATCGATTCTGAAAATTCAAAAACCATTCGATAGATATTGGTTGGGAATCGTGCTGATTAGTTTTTGGTAAAGATCGGCCGGGCCGTTTTCTTGTAATAACGTTTTTTAAAAAAAAAAATCGACGATTTTTATGATTATTTTTTGATGATAGATACCATAGTTTTCTAGGTCATACTAAAATATTACGGCCCTACGACAACTGGTTCAGCTTTAAAAATTCGTCAAAGTTTGCAAAAATCAGTATGGTCTTTTTGGCATTTGTCAAAATTAGACTTTTGATCGACGTTTTCTCAAAAACTCCTGAACCGATTTTAGAAATTTAAAAGCCATTCGGTGTATTTCGGTGAGGACTATCGTTTGTCAGCTTTGTGCAACGATCTGCCAAGCCGTTTCTTTGTAATTTGAAAAAAAGTGTTAAACTTTTTGTCCACATTTAAGCTCATCCTACCGAACCGATTTTAAAAAATCAAAAACTGTTCGAAAGATATTAGTTGGGAATGATACTGATTAGTTTTAGGTGAAAATCTACCGAGCCGTTTTCTTGTAATTAACTGTTGAAAAAAAGTGTCAAATTTTCGTCCACATTTAAGCTCATCTTACCGAACCAATTTCAAAAAATCAAAAACTGTTCGAAAGATATCATTTGGGAATGATGCTGATTAATTTTAGGTGAAAATCTACCGAGCCGTTTTCTTGTAATTAAATGTTGAAAAAAAGTGTTAAATTTTCGTCCACATTTAAGCTCATCCTACCGAACCGATTTTAAAAAATCAAAAACTGTTCGAAAGATATCATTTGGGAATGAAGCTGATTAATTTTAGGTGGAAATCTACCGAGCCATTTCTTGTAATTAAATGTTGAAAAAAAGTGTTAAATTTTCGTCCACATTTAAGCTCATCCTACCGAACCGATTTCAAAAAATCAAAAACTGTTCGAAAGATATCATTTGGGAATGATGCTGATTAATTTTAGGTGAAAATCTACCGAGCCGTTTTCTTGTAATTAAATGTTGAAAAAAAGTGTTAAATTTTCGTCCACATTTAAGCTCATCCTACCGAACCGATTTCAAAAATCAAAAACTGTTCGAAAGATATCATTGGGAATGATGCTGATTAATTTTAGGTGAAAATCTACCGAGCCGTTTTCTTGTAATTAAATGTTGAAGAAAAGTGTTAAATTTTCGTCCACATTTAAGCTCATCCTACCGAACCGATTTCAAAAAATCAAAAACTGTTCGAAAGATATCATTTGGGAATGATGCTGATTAATTTTAGGTGAAAATCTACCGAGCCGTTTTCTTGTAATTAACTGTTGAAAAAAATTTAAGCCGATTTCATGGAACTTTTTTTGGCGATATAGATCATGGTCTTATAGAACTTACTGTAATATTACGGCCTTACGACAAGTAGTTTAATTTTAAAAATTCGTCACACTTTGTTAAAATTATTATCGTTTTTTTTTAAAGTAGGATTGATGAAGTATATTATTTACACATTTTTTTTTTGATTAAGTCGATTATTTACACATATCGGGAAGTTATTGTAACTTGCCTCAAGGCTAAATACCAAACCAACTAGTTTTTAAATTGAAATACTTAATTAAAACAATATAATCAACAAAGCATATCTTTTCGTAGACATAGACGATGAGAAACATCTTCCTCCTGAGGAATTGTTCGGAACAATTAGAGTATTTTGTTCCGGCGATTATCGTGTGGCGAGCAAAATGCTTCTGGCAGAGAATATTCCTTATCATTACAAGGTAAGTAGTAAAAATCACAAAATTTATATACATTTATATGTTAATACCACTCTAATAATGGATAATTTATTAAGTTCGAATATCATACTTTAAGATACTTTTGTCACTTAAGCCGCAAAAATAAATATTTGCTTGGTTTTACTGTAAAGTCGTACATTAGAAATACCCATTAGGGCTGCAATGTATTCGATACAATTTTTATTTTCAAAATCAAAACTACATTTAATTTCGTAATCAACATATAATAATTTATTCTTTATAATTTATTATTTATTATAATTTTCTATATTTTTATCCGAAAAATTTTTATTTATTACGGAATAACAAGAATACCGGAGGATACGTCCACCGACGAAAAGACATAAATTTTCGTTTCAGAGGAAAAAAGTTGGAGGATAAGGCTGGCTTTAAATATAGTAGTTAAAATTAATTTTTGTTGTTTTTTTAAAATGGATAAATATTTATTTTGGTATGTGATATTTGTTTTAGATTAGGATAATTTTTTGTTCATTATGATTTTTGTTTTTTTATATAGAAAGTTATGTAGTGCCAAAAGCGTGAATAGATAGATAATTTGTAGAACAGAAATAATACATTACTAAATTTTGTTTGATTAAATGTTTATTTATGAAAAAAGAATGATTCAATGATGTATGTATAAGTTTAATGTTTTTTTCTTGATGACTGCTTTGAGAGAGATCGAACTGATCATCGTGTTTGCGATAAGAAACCTCGGTTGAGAAATCGTCCGTCCGTCTTCTGGGATCCTCGTAGGGATTCGGTCCATAGTAGTAACTTCTGTTGCATAAATTGGACCTATGCATCCTATATCTTTGAGTCGAAGTTACTTCGGGGAAATTATGCACAACAGTTAGTAACCTTCCGTAGAATAAGTTATTGTAATCGTCCAAAAATCGAAATTGAAAATTTTTACATTTTTTCGCGTTTTGAAGGTTTCTGAATATTTTTGCATACCTCAGAAAAAAATGAATGTGTTGGTGTTTTTTTTTGTATAGCGAATGAAATGCCTTTATGCATCCCGTGTGCGTGTATATGTGTGTATGTATGGATACAATTTTCGTCCACGTTTTCGACCGCACGGATCAACCGATTTGAATGATTCGAATCCTATTGATAGGGAGATGTGCTGATTAGTTTTTTGGCAGAGGCAAGTCAAGCCGTTTCCGAGATACAGAGCAAAGAGTGCAGAAAATACAAATCGAGTTTTTGAGAGAAGGAAGCATAAGATTTGCATTATCTAAAGAACATTCCATTTGTAATGACATGGAGAAGTGGTGATTAAATTTTGGCAAAGGCAAGTACAGCCGTTTTGGAGATACCGAGCTAAATGTGCAAAAAATTGCACTTTTTGAGAGAACTAAGCATCCGATTTGAATGATTCAAACAACTTTTTGCCTGTATTGAAGAAACAATTGCTTTTGAGGATAAAAAAATATTACATCTTTTTTTATTTTCCATAAAATATTTTTGTAATTTTGGATTAAAAATTGAAAAAAAAATGACCCAGGCTAAGCACAGTCTAATTTTTGAACATGTAGATTTTTTTAAATTTTCTGCATTTTGAAATAATAATTATTTTTTTTAATATTATATTTCAAATTTTATTTCTTATCAAAATCTTGAACAAGTTAAGTTTGATTACTTGAATGATGAAAAGTTTAAATATTTTTCGAAAATATGAATTTATAAAGAAGTAACTTCTGACACATCAACAATAAACCGGATCATGCCGACCGGCTATTCAAAGTGCAATTCATAATTGATTATTTTTCCAAAAATTTAAAGAAAATTTTAATCTAAGTCAAAACATCTCAATTGACGAAGGAATGATACCGTGGCGTGGACGGTTAAATTTTAAAGTTTACAATACGTCGAAAATTACGAAATACGGTATACTCATTCAGATGCTGTGTGATTCGAGTACGGGATATATTTCCTCCTTCAAAATCTATTCCAGAGCTGGACAGCCTTTAGCAACAACAGTGATGGGCCTATTGACGTCTTGTTATGGAAAGTGGCATCACCTCTACATGGATAATTATTATAACAGTGTAGAACTTGCAGTGTAGAAAAAAAAAATTCGAGTTTGTGGGACAATTCGACAAAATAGAGGATTTCCGGAAAAATTAAAGGGCGCAAAACTCGATGTGTTTGAAGCTTGTCATCAGCGGAAAGGTGAAGTACTCGCACAGGTATGGAGAGCTTCAAAAACTAAAGCGATACGAATGATCTCTACTATACACAACGCCATTTGACAGACACTCAAAAAAAAAAATAATTAGAAAAACCAATTACACAATAAGAAAACCCAAACGTGTATTACACTACAACAAATTCATGAAAGGAGTGGATCGGGCAGACCAATATTCGAGTTATTACCCAATATACAGAAAAACTGTAAAATGATCGAAAAAAGTTTGCCTGTACCTCTTTAATTGCGCATTATTTAATGCATTCCGTACATGTCAAGAGCAAGTTTTTTACTCTATTGATGAGTATTTAAGTTATAATTTTCAGTAAATTATTCTGTGAAAATTAGAATAAGATTTTAAGTGAACATTTGTTTTTTGTAAATTATATTTCATTTAATATAGTATGTATTATTATCTACTAATTTAAGTTATGTACCATTGATATCTATAATTGTACAATTGTGCTGTATAAATAAATAAATAAATAAATAAATAAATTCAGTCAGCTGTCGAGTTCCACCATTTATTCAAAGACTTATACAATGTCATAATTGCTGGAGATTTGGCTGGAGATTTTTCTTCGATATCCTAACGTTTTGCTAAACTTTACTTTTATAGTTCAAAATAAAATCAATTATGGATAATATAAAATACAGAACATAAAAGTTCTCGATTCCACGACTTTTTATCGAAAGTATCCAATTCGCAGATAAAAGATCATGTACATGCTTCTGAGCAAAACTTAGAGGTTGCCACTACATCGCATACATCTCATCATGATCAGGTTGACAGACTTTCTGGTCACATAAAGCAACACCAACTGATACCTATTTCAGAAACTAATAAACAAAAAAAAAAGAAACTGCCATATAGTTCCAAGAACAAAAAAAGAAGAGCAACAAAGTTAATGTGCAAGTCTTGTGGATTTGCGTTAAATCTTGGAGACTGTTTTGCTGCATATCATATGAAATAGAAATGCTAAGTACCAAAAAAAATGTAAATAAACTAATATATGAATGAAACAAACTAATTTTGCATTTTTTGCGTATGTATGTCTTCGAAATTTCATGAGGGAATTCAAGTAGGGGAACAGGGTTGAGAACTTATGAAAACAAACGATGAGATTAGTAAAACTTAAAAACATATAATTTTATTTCATTGAGTTATTCTTCTTTTATAATAAAATAACAAAACAAACCGGTGCAATGCTTCATTTCTGCTTTACCAAATAGGTTTATATTTCTTATTCACGCTTTTGGTAAGTGCATGACAACAGTGTGTAGTGTAATGAATTGACTTTTTAATAAACATTGCGCCGGGCTTCTTCAGATGCTGGGTGCAAGCATTTTGGACAATTTCAAGATATTGAAATATTAAAAGTAAAGCTGTTCTACCATACGTTCAAATATAAGATTGACCAATCCAGTGCAAATAAAGGAAACGGTTATTTTTGTACAACAAAGAAAAGGGTGCGGAAGAAATTTACTAGAATAACATGATCTCCATTTAGTTTTCCTTTACCATTTGCCACATAGTACAAAATGTGTAAAGTTTTTTTCAAACAACTATTGTACATCAACTGCGTGATAGTTACGAATGTATAACAGAGCAACTTCATACAATTATACAAAATGAAGATGTTTATTTTTCAATTGCTTTAAATGAAAGCACTGGAAAAAACAGATTCAGCACAAATTTTATTTTATTTCGTGCTGTCACTAAAGATTTTCAATGTTTCGAAGAATTACTAGCGTTGGGGTACACACTATCAGGAAGAACTCGCGGGCCGATATTTTCGAAAACTAAAGAAGTATGCAATAAATTACAATTGAATGTAAGTAATTTAGTCAGCGTCTATGACCTTCTGGAGAGGCAGAAAAGAAGGATTCGTTGCATTGTTAAAAAAAGAAAACAATTTAAGAATATTGCGCAAAATCTACACACACATGCACAAACAAATAGTCACGATTGCCTTTTTATATTATGTATTCGTTTCAGTCGTAATACAACAGAAAATCCTGAAGGGCGATTCACATGTTGATGCGTTATCAGTTAGAGTAAGTTGTGTTGTAAGTTGAGTGAGTCGAAATCGCAAAATGACTTCAGAAACTGGATTTTTTTTATTTATATTATATATGCAGAATATTATAGAATATAATTACATGTAACGTAATTACGGTACATGCTTTTTATGATATTTAACTTTTATAATTGAGTTTGAAGTGACTACTCCTTCGTTTTTTACTTACAAACTTTGTTTTCGCGAGAAAATCCGAGTTTATGATATTACATTTTCTCTAGTCTCAACTTAAGGATGCTGCAGCAATGTTGAGGACATTCTCTTCATTACAAGATATACCTGTGGAGGAGGTGTTGATCTTGTTTACTGTAATCATACAAATCAAGAATGAGAAAATGACCATGATTTTTAGTCAATTTCCTAAAAGCTGATTAACTTACAAAGAAGGATTCCAATAAATTCCAAGTTTTCATAATAACTTTTCTCCTCAACAGACCGATAATTATAGTAGGGGACTTTTCACAATCAAAAATGCATACTGTTTTATTATGTTAACATTGAATTAAATTATATAATGAAACCGAAAATGTAAT
>NW_020536349.1:0-39034 GCF_003426905.1 Ctenocephalides felis | reverse complement strand
TAATCTACTCCCACTACATATTAGGAAACTGAATGATCGTCAATTACATAATACTATTATTAAACTTTTAAAAGCTCAAAGTTCTACGATACTTGTGAGTTTGCCAATTTCGATATCAAACGTTATTTTGATAATGAAATGCCTACTGATAATAATTGATATTTTTTTTCCCAACAGTTACAATTTTTTTCCCTTTTCAATACTTTTTCTAATTTTTATTCTAAATTATTTTAACATTTTCCTACTTTAAGAATTTTATCATTGCAATATTTTCATTTTATATATTCTTTTTGATACTGCTCTTAATTTTATTTTCCAGATATGTGACTCAAATAAAAATTGCATAACGGATATTTAAATGATTTTTTTACCATAAGAAGACTCTCAAGATCTACAGCAATTATACTATTTGAATTTTATTACTTTTTTTTCCTTCAAGTTATTGTATTAGATATTACTAATGTTAGGCTTAATATTGTTTAATAGTTGTATTTTACTGTAATTAATTCAATTAAGATTATTTTCTGTAATTATTAAATCTATTCCTGTATCCGTAAATAAATAAATATTAAATAAATAGGGATCGAATGTTTTTTAAACCATTCAAATCGGTTGATCCGTGCGCCCGAAAATGCGGACATACAAAACAAACACATCTATTTTTTTTGAGATATGCCAAAATGTTCAGAAACCTTCAAAACGTTGAGAAATGCAAAAATTTTCATTATCGATTTTCGGTCCACTAGCACTACTATAACTACCCTACGGGAAGTTAATAATTATCTATTAAATACACTAGGACAACAATTTTTTCCTGTATTTGGTTTCTTTAAGTATGGAACTTGAAAAAATTTATTATGTATAATTAATATAAAGCAATTTTTTTCTAAAAAATTAAGGCTTCCTTCACAATCCCAAACGAGCCGAGGCACAAGCTCTAATTTAATATCCAGGGATGATGGTCTTGTGCTTGAAATTGATGATAGTCCTGCAGAAAGTGAGCAATTATTTTTAAATTGAAATACTTAATTAAAACAATATAATCAACAAAGCATATCTTTTCGTAGACATAGACGATGAGAAACATCTTCCTCCTGAGGAATTGTTCGGAACAATTAGAGTATTTTGTTCCGGCGATTATCGTGTGGCGAGCAAAATGCTTCTGGCAGAGAATATTCCTTATCATTACAAGGTAAGTAGTAAAAATCACAAAATTTATATACATTTATATGTTAATACCACTCTAATAATGGATAATTTATTAAGTTCGAATATCATACTTTAAGATACTTTTGTCACTTAAGCCGCAAAAATAAATATTTGCTTGGTTTTACTGTAAAGTCGTACATTAGAAATACCCATTAGGGCTGCAATGTATTCGATACAATTTTTATTTTCAAAATCAAAACTACATTTAATTTCGTAATCAACATATAATAATTTATTCTTTATAATTTATTATTTATTATAATTTTCTTATATTTTTATCCGAAAAATTTTTATTTATTACGGAATAACAAGAATACCGGAGGATACGTCCACCGACGAAAAGACATAAATTTTCGTTTCAGAGGAAAAAAGTTGGAGGATAAGGCTGGCTTTAAATATAGTAGTTAAAATTAATTTTTGTTGTTTTTTTAAAATGGATAAATATTTATTTTGGTATGTGATATTTGTTTTAGATTAGGATAATTTTTTGTTCATTATGATTTTTGTTTTTTTATATAGAAAGTTATGTAGTGCCAAAAGCGTGAATAGATAGATAATTTGTAGAACAGAAATAATACATTACTAAATTTTGTTTGATTAAATGTTTATTTATGAAAAAAGAATGATTCAATGATGTATGTATAAGTTTAATGTTTTTTTCTTGATGACTGCTTTGAGAGAGATCGAACTGATCATCGTGTTTGCGATAAGAAACCTCGGTTGAGAAATCGTCCGTCCGTCTTCGGGGATCCTCGTAGGGATTCGGTCCATAGTGGTAACTTCTGTTGCATAAATTGGACCTATGCATCCTATATCTTTGAGTCGAAGTTACTTCGGGGAAATTATGCACAACAGTTAGTAACCTTCCGTAGAATAAGTTATTGTAATCGTCCAAAAATCGAAATTGAAAATTTTTACATTTTTTCGCGTTTTGAAGGTTTCTGAATATTTTTGCATACCTCAGAAAAAATGAATGTGTTGGTGTTTTTTTTTTGTATAGCGAATGAAATGCCTTTATGCATCCCGTGTGCGTGTATATGTGTGTATGTATGGATACAATTTTCGTCCACGTTTTCGACCGCACGGATCAACCGATTTGAATGATTCGAATCCTATTGATAGGGAGATGTGCTGATTAGTTTTTGGCAGAGGCAAGTCAAGCCGTTTCGGAGATACAGAGCAAAGAGTGCAGAAAATACAAATCGAGTTTTTGAGAGAAGGAAGCATAAGATTTGCATTATCTAAAGAACATTCCATTTGTAATGACATGGAGAAGTGGTGATTAAATTTTGGCAAAGGCAAGTACAGCCGTTTTGGAAATACCGAGCTAAATGTGCAAAAAATTGCACTTTTTGAGAGAACTAAGCATCCGATTTGAATGATTCAAACAACTTTTTGCCTGTATTGAAGAAACAATTGCTTTTGAGGATAAAAAAATATTACATCTTTTTTTATTTTCCATAAAATATTTTTGTAATTTTGGATTAAAAATTGAAAAAAAAATGACCCAGGCTAAGCACAGTCTAATTTTTGAACATGTAGATTTTTTTAAATTTTCTGCATTTTGAAATAATAATTATTTTTTTTAATATTATATTTCAAATTTTATTTCTTATCAAAATCTTGAACAAGTTAAGTTTGATTACTTGAATGATGAAAAGTTTAAATATTTTTCGAAAATATGAATTTATAAAGAAGTAACATCTGACACATCAACAATAAACCGGATCATGCCGACCGGCTATTCAAAGTGCAATTCATAATTGATTATTTTTTCAAAAAATTTAAAGAAAATTTTAATCTAAGTCAAAACATCTCAATTGACGAAGGAATGATACCGTGGCGTGGACGGTTAAATTTTAAAGTTTACAATACGTCGAAAATTACGAAATACGGTATACTCATTCAGATGCTGTGTGATTCGAGTACGGGATATATTTCCTCCTTCAAAATCTATTCCAGAGCTGGACAGCCTTTAGCAACAACAGTGATGGGCCTATTGACGTCTTGTTATGGAAAGTGGCATCACCTCTACATGGATAATTATTATAACAGTGTAGAACTTGCAGTGTAGAAAAAAAAAATTCGAGTTTGTGGGACAATTCGACAAAATAGAGGATTTCCGGAAAAATTAAAGGGCGCAAAACTCGATGTGTTTGAAGCTTGTCATCAGCGGAAAGGTGAAGTACTCGCACAGGTATGGAGAGCTTCAAAAACTAAAAGCGATACGAATGATCTCTACTATACACAACGCCATTTGACAGACACTCAAAAAAAAAATAATTAGAAAAACCAATTACACAATAAGAAAACCCAAACGTGTATTACACTACAACAAATTCATGAAAGGAGTGGATCGGGCAGACCAATATTCGAGTTATTACCCAATATACAGAAAAACTGTAAAATGATCGAAAAAAGTTTGCCTGTACCTCTTTAATTGCGCATTATTTAATGCATTCCGTACATGTCAAGAGCAAGTTTTTTACTCTATTGATGAGTATTTAAGTTATAATTTTCAGTAAATTATTCTGTGAAAATTAGAATAAGATTTTAAGTGAACATTTGTTTTTTGTAAATTATATTTCATTTAATATAGTATGTATTATTATCTACTAATTTAAGTTATGTACCATTGATATCTATAATTGTACAATTGTGCTGTATAAATAAATAAATAAATAAATAAATAAATTCAGTCAGCTGTCGAGTTCCACCATTTATTCAAAGACTTATACAATGTCATAATTGCTGGAGATTTGGCCATATAAAATCTCAATGCAAAAGCAAAGAAAGATGCAAAAAATACACAGAAGAACACAAGATAGAAGCATGCAAAAGTGACATAGATTTATGTTGCTTATGCCACGATAATCATCAAGCAGATGATAAAAATTGCAAAGTGTACTTGAAGAACAAAAGAATAAAAGAAATTATGGCACTACAATATACATCTTACATAGAAACGAAAAAGATCATCCAAAACAATAGATATGCGAAAGCAGCCAGCACATTCAGTCATTATAAGTCCTACCAAAACCACTTTCCTACCAAATATTAATAGATATGATATACTTTCTGATTATGAGAATAAATAAGCCAAAAAATAGTCTAAGCAGAAATTACAGCAGAAACATCTATAATAGAAACCTTGGGAATTGGTCAAGTGGCATGAAAATAGACAGAAGCGAGATTGATACTCCACGTAACAGGATTCACATTAACAGAAACACAAATATTACGGAAGATCGGAGAATCCTTTTGAGAAGAGACCTCATGAACATTATTAAAAATCTGGAAGATAAAAGATACGGATCAAATGAAGACAAAGATGAAACGATGACTTTCATTAAAAGAAAATTAGAATTTATTTTTGATAAATTAAGTGAAGGAGAAACACAAAACAAACTTATTTCTAGCAATAATAACACCGGAGTATGTAGGATATCTTCGATATCCTAACGTTTTGCTAAACTTTACTTTTATAGTTCAAAATAAAATCAATTATGGATAATATAAAATACAGAACATAAAAGTTCTCGATTCCACGACTTTTTATCGAAAGTATCCAATTCGCAGATAAAAGATCATGTACATGCATCTGAGCAAAACTTAGAGGTTGCCACTACATCGCATACATCTCATCATGATCAGGTTGATAGACTTTCTGGTCACATAAAGCAACACCAACTGATACCTATTTCAGAAACTAATAAACAAAAAAAAAGAAACTGCCATATATGTTCCAAGAACAAAAAAAAGAAGAGCAACAAAGTTAATGTGCAAGTCTTGTGGATTTGCGTTAAATCTTGGAGACTGTTTTGCTGCATATCATATGAAATAGAAATGCTAAGTACCAAAAAAAATGTAAATAAACTAATATATGAATGAAACAAACTAATTTTTGCGTATGTATGTCTTCGAAATTTCATGAGGGGAATTCAAGTAGGGGAACAGGGTTGAGAACTTATGAAAACAAACGATGAGATTAGTAAAACTTAAAAACATATATATTTTATTTCATTGAGTTATTCTTCTTTTATAATAAAATAACAAAACAAACCGGTGCAATGCTTCATTTCTGCTTTACCAAATAGGTTTATATTTCTTATTCACGCTTTTGGTAAGTGCATGACAACAGTGTGTAGTGTAATGAATTGACTTTTTAATAAACATTGCGCCGGGCTTCTTCAGATGCTGGGAGCAAGCATTTTGGACAATTTCAAGATATTTGAAATATTAAAAGTAAAGCTGTTCTACCATACGTTCAAATATAAGATTGACCAATCCAGTGCAAATAAAGGAAACGGTTATTTTTGTACAACAAAGAAAAGGGTGCGGAAGAAATTTACTAGAATAACATGATCTCCATTTAGTTTTCCTTTACCATTTGCCACATAGTACAAAATGTGTAAAGTTTTTTTCAAACAACTATTGTACATCAACTGCGTGATAGTTACGAATGTATAACAGAGCAACTTCATACAATTATACAAAATGAAGATGTTTATTTTTCAATTGCTTTAAATGAAAGCACTGGAAAAACAGATTCAGCACAAATTTTATATTTTATTCGTGCTGTCACTAAAGATTTTCAATGTTTCGAAGAATTACTAGCGTTGGGGGTACACACTATCAGGAAGAACTCGCGGGGCCGATATTTTCGAAAACTAAAGAAGTATGCAATAAATTACAATTGAATGTAAGTAATTTAGTCAGCGTCTATGACCTTCTGGAGAGGCAGAAAAGAAGGATTCGTTGCATTGTTAAAAAAAGAAAACAAATTTAAGAATATTGCGCAAAATCTACACACACATGCACAAACAAATAGTCACGATTGCCTTTTTATATATGTATTCGTTTCAGTCGTAATACAACAGAAAATCCTGAAGGGCGATTCACATGTTGATGCGTTATCAGTTAGAGTAAGTTGTGTTGTAAGTTGAGTGAGTCGAAATCGCAAAATGACTTCAGAAACTGGATTTTTTTTTTATTTATATTATATATGCAGAATATTATAGAATATAATTACATGTAACGTAATTACGGTACATGCTTTTTATGATATTTAACTTTTATAATTGAGTTTGAAGTGACTACTCCTTCGTTTTTTACTTACAAACTTTGTTTTCGCGAGAAAATCCGAGTTGATGATATTACATTTTCTCTAGTCTCAACTTAAGGATGCTGCAGCAATGTTGAGGACATTCTCTTCATTACAAGATATACCTGTGGAGGAGGTGTTGATCTTGTTTACTGGTAATCATACAAAATCAAGAATGGAGAAAATGACCATGATTTTTAGTCAATTTCCTAAAAGCTGATTAACTTACAAAGAAGGATTCCAATAAATTCCAAGTTTTCATAAAATAATTTCTCCTCAACAGACCGATAATTATAGTAGGGGACTTTTCACAATCAAAAATGCATACTGTTTATTATGTTTAACATTGAATTAAATTATATAATGAAACCGAAAATGTAATTCATGGTATAAACATAAACTAAATTCTGAATTATCACTTATCAAATGCAAAAATAATTGTAATGTAAAATTCTAGTCTTCTAGTGATTCACGAATCAGCTATGGCATGTGTAGTCTCGGGATACACTTTAATTGTGGTGAAAGTGTATTTTCACAAACTTTATTGCCAGGAGCTTTAGAAAGTCCTAATTTGAAATATTTATGTAAACTTTGTAAACTGCACAAAATACATAAAACTAATAAAAAAGTAAATAAAATCCTGTCAGCATTAGATAACCAAAATTCTCTATATCAGATAATTGGTATTAATGAGATGTAAAATTACAATATCTTTTCAAAAATCTATTTAAAGACAGTATATATCGATTAACAATCGATAATTAGAGTCAATAAAAGTCGCTGAAAAACTACATACAACTCCAAATATTCACCGTCCTATTTCATAATAGTAATTTTAGTAGTCATTCTCATTTATATCCCACGTAGTTATACATTCAAAATTAGGTAGTTACTTTTTATACTAATAATTTGCTAGAAATATTTCTTGTGGCTAAACTTTGCCGGGTCATCTAGTATATATATAATAGTGCAACCCGTCATAAAATTTTAAAATTTAAATTGCCCCATCGGTTGAAAAGGTTGCTCGCCCTCGATTCACACCATTTAACAAATGTATTTAGAAAGAAAGTAAGAAGAATAAATACACAAAAAAAACATTGAGGCAGAAGTTACAAGCAAGACTGAAATATGCCAGGAACATTAAATACGAGTGCTCGTCTTTTGACTTAAAGGCATAAAACATTGCTGGGTGCAACCTGTTGCATTTTATTTCTCAAATGTTGGGTGTGAATAGCTTTGATTTTAAATGTATTGTTGTAGATAATGTGTGAAAACTAATAAATATTGGTCTAAATGTTATTGCAATAGTTTGTGATCAGTTTGCTGCTAATTGCAAAACTATAAATGTGCTTCTTCAATAGATACTGAGGAACTATATAAAACACGAAATCTCGTCTGGAATAAACTCATATTTGAAATAGATGGCCAGTTATGACATAGTTCTTTTGTATGGCCCTCCACATTAGCTAAACTAAGAAATAACTTTAGATTTTTAGATCAAAAAGAAGAGGCATTCGAAGCATGTTGTAAAGATATCAGATTATTATGACTTTTATAGCAATTTGGGCATGTTTATTAAGTATATTCAAAATGTGCAGCTGTTAGACTTTAGTATTTTAACGTACATTCTCAAGAAACAAATGTGAGCACTACTTTGGAAGGTATTGTCTTTTTGATAATGTCTATTATTTATCCCATTCACCAACAAATGGCGATATATTTCATTGTGCCATTAATAATAATTATGTGCCAATCAAGTGCTGTACAAAGATAACTGCAATGCAAGTGTTATATTCAATGCATTTTATTAAAACTTAGATTACATTACAATCATTATGAAAACATCTACAATTAAAAAAATGTAAATTTTATCCTTTGCACTTTTATTTATTTAAATGTATGTTATTATTTATCAATATTACTTGATGCTAATAATTTAGCAGTTGTAATAATTATTGAAAAAAAAAAAATCTACAATTAAAAATTGGAACCTAATTGTGAAAAATTCCTATTCAATTAATTAATTTAATTAATTGTGTATGCAAAATTTTAATCAGAACACCTTGGAAGACTTTTTTGGCAACATAAGAAGGCAAGTTGGAACTAATAAAAATCCAAATACTTATTCTTGAGGTAATTGTGATAATAAATTAATTGGACATATATTAGTATATGTTTTAAAAAATAATATTCCATGTGTCAATTATTGCTCATCGTAATTATTACTTCATGTCAAATCAAGTATAATCTGGATAAATTTTATAATGACCACATGGACTGGGAATAGGATATTTTTTTTAGATATTTCAGATTATAAAAAATATGCTCCGACTATGAGTTTACCAATGATTGACCCCATAATTATTGTTCTATGTTAATTCAGATAAATTTTCAAAGAGCCATATAGACTTGAGAAGAATCATTATTTTGATATTCAACATGATTAAAATAAATAATAATAAACACTTACCTTACGTCTGATTAAAATATTTTTAGTTTTCATTGTCATGCGGTAATATAATATTACTCAAACCTGAGGAGTTTTCTATGCAACTCAAAAAACATCATGTTCTCTTCGAAACCAAACTCCATTAACAATTCGGTGCGTATATTTTTTATCATCTTGGCAAATATCTGAAAACAAATATCTTTGAAATTTCACATAAACGCATTAATAAATGTATAATTCATGGATCGTAATTCATAAAGTATACGATCTCCATTGCTGTTGACAGATCAACACAATTTATTGAACACTGTTAATACTATTAATTGATTTATAATGGTATGATATCATATAAAACGTACCAAAAGTAGCAGTCGACAGATAAAATTACAATTAAAACTTTTTGTATCACTTCACTAGCATCGAAAGAACCACGAGCAACGAACTGAAGTGACAGAGTTTCTCCTTTGCATCGTGTCATATCGAAAAGGCGGGAAACCTAAACAGAATGCGCGTCTACACAGACAAAGATTTACGGCGACGGTTGATAGACACTAGCGCTACTCGCGGCAACTGGCGCATACTGTGAATTGAATTGAGCACTTAAAATAAATCTCATTTTGATTTTGATAAAAAAAATATAATTTTTATTTTCAAATATATATTTCCATTAATTATTTGAATAGAAAGAAAAACTATTTTATTATCTACTGTAAGTATGGTACAAGACTACCTCAATCTTTGCAATGATGATCTAACAAATGAATGTCCCCCTACAGGAACTTAATTCTAAAACAATCAATGCAAGTTGCATAAAAAAGTAAGAAATTCTTATGAATTTAAAAAAACATTTAAAAATAATATAATTTAACAACGTAGTTGAAGTGTACGTATTTTGGTTTTTTCGAAACATTTAGTCTATGAATTAATGTCACAAAGATTTTGTCAAAATCAAATGGTTATATTTGCCAAACATCTGTACGACAAATCGACAAGCAACATTTCATAACCACCATTTTTACTAACAATAAGTAAAGTGCGGTCAACTTTTCAAATTTAAATTCGGGAGCCAATTCTCGCATAACTTAGAAACGTGTAATTGCCCGAATCTGTGTGGCGAATGCTGTTTGCGACGCTCGCAAATATTGTCTCTCGTTCGCGGCGCACACTGAGTGCATAGTCAATGAAAGTGAATGTGAATGTTATTATTATAGACGAATATTTTAATAACATTTATTCATCATGTGCATTTATATTTCAGCGTAGAAGAAAAGTAATCGGTTTTTGTTCAAGCGTTAGATTTTCGATCTAGAGTGTTTATTTCCTGGCTTACAATGTGTGACCGCAGATCAAAGTCGGAAATGATTTTGATCGCATATTGGTTCCTGAGCAAAGATTTTACAAAGCCTACTGCATGAGAAAAACTCATGAGAATGTCAGCAGAAGATTTTCAAAAGCTTGGAAAAAAGACGTCATTTCGATACTGCATATCAGTCAAAGAGCAATTGGCTGCTAGCCGTTGCAATCGATTAAGCTCAGAGCATTGTATTAGCAACAGTTCGTTACACATTTTTTGAGGGCAAGTAAAACCTCGAACTTATTGTACACACTGGTTAGATCTATAGACACTGATATTATGGGCCACATTGTTGGGGGTGAATGGCGAACAAATCATGAAACAGTATTAAATAACTTTGAACCAATTGGAAGGAAAGCCAGCTTCTGCCATAGCTAAAGAAGTAAGAGTAGATTTTGCAAATTATTTTTCAACTGAAGGCGCAGTGACATAGCAAAATATTTACCAACAAAACGAACGTCACTTTTTGGGCGTGAGCGTTCCACACAACAAACTTTGCTTCACACAAAGTACTGAACCGTTGTGAAAAATGTGGACCTTCAAATTTTTTGTCCTTGCTGTAAAAATATACTTATTGAAGAAAAATATCACGCTTAAACCATCTCGTTATTGGGTAATTGATATTAATAATCCAAAAGTCTTGAGAAAATTTTGGCACTTAATTATCAAAAACCGAGGAAGAAAAGACCAGTCAGCAGATTTCTAGTGCATGAAGTCCATAAAGGACTTTTTGGTCAAATGGATGAAAGTGCAAAAATTCGTAAATGTTTACTTTCCAAACAACTTAAGGCTAAGAAGATAAGAAATTGTGCAATGATAAGCTTGCCAACTTGCCTGTCTTGAAGAAAAGAATAAAATAAACAACTATCGATAGTGGATATATATATATATGGATTATGAATTGTATTTTATGAGTGTATAATTGTAATGTAACTATAATTACAAAATGCACATTAATAGAATCAAATTCAACTATAAATCTATTTTATTAACATAAATATACCAAGATTTATATAAATTTTGAGCTACGGCCCGGAAAACTTATAAATTTGCTTAAGTTGTCTATTAACTCATCAGTTACCGAGTTAACAATTTTTTCTTTTTTTTCTTCAATGATATTTTTCTGGCCTCACACATTACATTCATTAATTGGTTTTCTACTATTTTCCTGGTGTCGTCATCGAACCACTCTAGACTTTCGTCTATATATTGGATAAAAAGATTTTGTTCACTAGGGTTATTACATTCTATTAAAAACTGCACCCATTGAGTTTTTAACATTTGGTCCATGTCATCTTCTGGCTTTTTCTTCTTTTTTTGGTGGCGATACAGATTTGTCATCGATGATATTATGTTACCGTTATTATGCTAAAAAAAGAACTTTGAACAAAAGTTCAGTCTGCATATTAATAAGATTTTAAACAATAATTCGCGTAATTGCAAATAACACATTACCATTTATTTTTTGGAAACATTTCATTTATTTTTAATTATAAATATATCGTACGTCATATAAGTAGTAAGTATATGTATATACATACACAAGATATATAATTAACTGTAAAATATAATAAATAAAGTCGACTAAAATATATTTTAGTTACTTATACATATATTTCAACAAATCTACAACTTGTAATAAACGATGTATTTCCTATACTAATAGTTAGATGAAATTTTAATTAGTACATAAATTTTAATGATTGCTTGCTCATTTACATCTTTGATCCGCGCTTTGACGCTAATTAGGTTACGGGTCTATAATCGTATGAGTTCGTAGTCACAAACTGCTAAAAGGCTATGTTTTAGCTGTTTGAGCGAGCGTTTTACATATAAAAACTAACCTCCAATAGACTCAAACGTCAGAATTTTATCTTGGTTAGTATTAGACTACTCACTCATACGATTATAACCCCATAACCTAACATTATTATATTATCCGAAAATTGGTCGAATCGAAGTCGTAAAAATGTCGTTAAAATATAATCTTCAAAAATGTTTTTACTTTTGGATTTTTATTTACCAAAAAAGGCAGAGCCAGCAAAAGGAGAAAAATTTAAAATAAAGAACAACAAATACATCTCAAAGTTAAGTAAGTGAGCCATCAAAACCAACACTTCGTCAGACCTTGCAAACTAAAAGAAGGAAGAAAATTGAAAATAAAGAACAATCAAAGGAGAATATTCCCATTAAAACGCTGACTAAATCCACTGTGGATGATGAAAGTGATAATCATATATGTTAATAAAATTATTTATATATGTCCAATATTGTGCAAAAATAAGCCCATTGTGAGTGAGGATGGTACAATTAATGTACCTTACCTCAAAAACGCCAATTGGAATATAGAGTTAAGCACTGGGCATTCATATTATACTCGATGTCAAACATCGTTGTTGTGTGCGGGCTCTAAATGAATGTTTATTTAAAACCACCAAATAAATATTTATTTGGTGGTCACCTTTGGATATGTTCAATTTTATCATCGTATATTAAATATATTGTTTGTAATTAAACAACAACTATAATTTTAGGATGCTATTGTATCAGTATAAGGATGGAGAGTTTGTTCAAAACCAGATACAAAAACTGGAACTGTTTTATTATAATGTTATTTGTGTGACTTTAAAACTTTACCTGTAAAAACTGAAATGCTCAATGTTTTGCTCTTAAATTGAAACACGAATCACACGACGCTTGTTTTCGGACGCTGGATTTCCCACTTGATTTTTTTGCCGATGACGGCGCTGTAAATCATGATATTTTTCTAGCCGTACGCATCACACGAGGTTTGTTTTTGAGCGTTGGTGAGTAAGTGAATTGTAGCGTGCGACATAACCTCAAAAGTGATAAAAATGAACAGTGCATGTGCATCTGTACAAATTCTTAACTGTAAACGTACTATAGTGCACGCTTATTTAACAACTTTGATAACATTCCATAAACAAAGCCGATCAAGAAAGCGTGAGTGGAGTCGTTGTGTATTAAGTATGCTGTTTAATGAACTTGGGTAAGTCTACTTTATTTATTTGATATTTAAATATTGCTGAAATATTATAGACTTATTGTTGTAAGTAATATTTTATATGCAAATTATAAATTACCTTTTGTAATAGTTGGTGATGATGCATTCTGTCTGAAGGAGAACCTTTTAAAACCATATCCATATAGGGGTCTGACCTATGAAAAGAAGATTTTCAACTAGAAGTTGAGCAGGGCTCGGAAGGTTGTGGAGAATGCCTTTGAGATCTTGGCGAACAGTTGGCGTATTCTATTGACTACGATACCACTGGATGTGAAAAGAGCGGAAACAATAACATATGCATGCATATTGCTTCATAATTACATATTATCTAAAAAAGTGCATGCTACTGGTATGTACCTAGCGATTTACACAAGTCTAATTTTCAAACAAATATTACTGAAATGAAGGTTTCTACAAACCCTTCATAATCATCAAATCGGAGTAGTGATGATGCTCTAAAAATTCGTGATTAATTTTGCTATTATTTTAATAATGAAGGAATGGTTCCCTTTCAGCTTTCTGCTGTTACAAAAGGACATTTATAAGTCTCATATCAAATGCTGAAATATTATTCTTATTATTATTATTATATATTATATATTACTTATTATTATAATTAAAATAAAATGTTTCTTCCAAATAAAAAAATGTTTTAAAGTAAAAATAAATATAATTTATTTCAGATACATATTACACATTCTTATGCTTATATTATAATTAAAATGAAATGTTTCTTCTAAAAATGGTTTTAATGTTTAAAAATAATTTATTTTATTCATTATTTGCACTTATACTGCCTTCTTAGAGAAGATTTTGTTGCCTACCATCCAATATAATGCCCTCGTTCTTCAATAGAGTTGCTCGTTGCAAATCTACATTTGTTAAATATTCAGTGAAAACCACTCGTTTAATAGATAATTATCTAATCTTTTTGAATCGAATGGGATTAAATTTGGAAAAATTATGCGTATGAGTCAATTTGTGACCTCTCGCCAACGCTTTCCCAAAAACGACTTCTCTCAAAAAGTTTAAAATCTATTTGATGTAGGACTAGGACTAGCGTTTATAAATTTTGCAGGCCGACAAGCAAAGCCATTTGATTAAATTAGCAGAAGCGTGCAAAATTTGTTGTCCACGCTTTAGCCAAAAATTCTGAACCGATGGCTTTGGGCCGGAATGATATTGAAATTGAATAATTTTAACAAAAATTTCCAATTATTCATTGAAAACCACTTGCTGGCTATTCATGTTTAATGGATAATTATCTAATCATTCTGAATCGAATGGAATTAAATTTGGAAAAAGTATGTGTATGAGTCAATTTTTGACCTCTCGCCAACGTTTCCCCAAAAACGGCTTTTCTCAAAATGTTTTAAAATCTATTCGATGTACATCTATACGTTCTATTTCATAGAAAATGATCTCTAAATTTACAAAAAAAGTTTAGGATCTATTCTTAAAATGAATTGTCGTGACACTTTATCGAGTTTAAAATTTTGACATACTGAAAAATTTGCCGCTCCCTAAATTGTGCCGCCTTAGGCCCGAGCCCAGCACTGAGTATATGCCAACACTATTAGATATGATATACATATATAATGAAATAGTATAAACATAATCAGAAGAGTGGCTGACCGCTGAGTTGCCTCTCGAGAAAAGTGGTAGACTAGAAAGTAGATCCTGTCCGCTTCTTTATTTCAGTGAATAGCTCACTCAACGAAGTAGTCTCTTCGACTGATAATATTTGTTGTTTGAACGAACTGTATGATTGGATTAAAGAAGCTAGAATACAAGATGATCAAGTAAACAAATTATTAAAAATAATAAACAAATATTTTGATACAAATTTGCCAGAAGAAGTACAGGGTTTGGTACAAATAATTGAAAACCGTGAGCCTGATATTACAATTGCTCAAAGGTTTTCACAATGGTAGTCATCCCACTATCTCTACTATTGAGGATGAGGAGCAATCGGTAGCGAGTAAGTCAGCGATTTCCAACCTGTGGGGCGCGCCCCCTGGTGGGGCGCGGTGCCGTCCCAGGGGGGCGCGAAGCTCTTTCAAAATATGGTTGTTAAATGCTGAGTAAGTGTCAAAAACAAATCAGCAAAATGTATGCAAGTAATCTACAATTTTCGCTGCAATTTTGTCAGGACAAATGTAAAAGCATGAATATACTATACTTTTGGTGCATTCAAAATATTTCGTTTTTGCGTTTGTAGTTGAGTGAGCTGTAGGCCTATAAACAAAAGATAAACACTCGGATCATATCGAATATTCACGTGCTTACTCGAGACCAACTTAAGTAAATAAACAAAAGCATCCTTTTTATTCTGTTATCTATAAATCGAATTAGTTCATTAGTTGTGCTGGAGATACACGCGTTGATATATAGAAAAAATCATTTCTAAATTATTATTGAGTTAAAATTTATAGCTTTAGTTTTAGTACATTATTAGCCAGGAATTATTGTGAAAAGTAGTGAAAAAGTGATTTTCTTTGATTTGTTATAAAAACCGTTTGTAATGGATAAATACGTGACTGGGTTGAAAAGAAAGTTTAATGAAGCAGAAAAAGAGGGTGGTGAAAATAATGGAAATGTTTCTTCACAAAATAGTAAAACTAAACATAGAAAATATGATCCAATGTACTTATCATTGGGATTTACGTATAAGATCATTAATGGTCAAGAACGACCAATGTGTTTGCTGTGTATGAATACTTTGGCCTCAGATAGCATGAAACCAAGTAAATTAAAACGACATCTGGAAAAAGTGCACGCCGATCATGTTGGCAAAACAAAAGAATTTTTCCAAAGAAAATTAGATAACTTAAATAAACAGAAAGAATCGTTTTCAAAAGCTTTGTCTGTATCACAAAAAGCGTTACTTGCGTCATACAAAGTTTCGTATAGAATTGGGAATTTGAAAAAAAAAATTTTATATTTATTTTTATGCGCTTTAAAACTACATTATTAAATTTATTGATATGTGAAAGAAAAAACAAAAAAAAATGTTTTTTGAATTAGTTATGGGCGTTTAAAAATTCATTAAATTCAAAAATTAACGTTAACGTTAACGCGCCACGATTGGCTACCGTGCCTGTGACGTCACATTGTAATTCCTCATAACAGCGCAGTGCCGTTACTCTGTTAGTGTGCAGTGCTTGCGGCTATATTTTACGGAACTTGATAAACACGTGGTAAATTTTCCTTTAAAAACGATTTGTTGAAGTTAATTTAGTGTAACTATGTGTGATACAGGATTTATAAAAGCAAATTCTGATAATGTACCTAATATTGATATATTTATGGTAGCCGATTTTCTAAAAAATGATGTTCGGTTTAATTCTGCGGAAGTTCGAGGCGCCAAGGCATTGATGTAAGTCTGTTAAAAAATATTATGAATCACAATATTTAAGTATTAATTTTATATTGAATATAATTACCTAATAAATTAATTTTAGAGCATCGCGTGAAAGTTACGGCGACAAAGCTGTGGGTTATGCTCAACTTTGTCGTAAAAATGGAATTTGTATTTTAAAAGCACGTGTATCTCCAGAACATCGAGTTCGAAGCAAAGCCTATTAACAATTAATGAAAGGTTAAGAAAAGTTCAGGATATTAAATGCCATGACTGTGCAGCTTCAGCAGGTATTTAGTAATCCGATTAAATTCTAGTTATTGAATTAATTTTATAAATGAAAATCATTTTTATATTGAATGTACAGGTGGTTGCAAACATGCATTGGCATTACTTATGTGGACCCATCGCAGGAGCGAAGATCCGACACCTACAGAAGTTGCTTGCTACTGGAAGAAGTCTAAATTATCAGGCGTAGGAACTACAGTAAAATATATTCAAGCTGAAAAATTGACAAAAAAAAACACAGTTACTTCAGTTGAAAATTTGCCAGATAACAAAACATTTTTGAAAGAAGTAATTGAACTAGCCAAAAACCATCAAATAAACTGTCAAATCGGACAGTTAAACTTCGATATAAACTTGAAAAAAACTTATAGTTTATCTTTACACCGCATTATTTTTGATTTTAAGAAAAGTGATTCGCAAGTTCAAAATTTTTTAGAGTTCGCAAAGATTGCAATGAAAGAAGCTGTGTGCCAAGAGGCTGAAGAATTAACAAAACAACAAAGTGAGTGTGCAATTTGGCATGAACTTCGATATGGACGCATAACAGCTTCAAAATTTTATGAAGCTGCTCATTGTAAAACTGATAATGGGTCACTAGTACAACAAATCATTGGTGCTGGTAAAGTTTATCAAACAAAGGCTATGGCACGAGGAAAGAAGCTGGAAAAGAAAGTTATTGAAGTTCTGGAGAAAGAACTAAAAGTAGAAATTGCGCCTTCAGGAATTTATCTTTCACCTAGCCATCCAGTGTTTGCAGCATCTCCTGATGGAGTAACTAGTGATGCTATAATTGAAATAAAATGTCCCTCAAGTCAAAAATCAATGTACACTTTTTTGCCAAAGGGCAAAATAAGCTTAAAGTGTAATGCTCAAATGCAACTGCAAATGTTAATGACAGGTAAAAGAAAGGGTATCTTTTGTGTTGCCGATCAAAACTTTGAAGACAATCAAAAAATTTATGTTAGCGTATTGAAATATGATGATGCAACTACTCAAGATCTCATTAAAAAATGTATAGTATTCTGGTCCAAAAATATATACCCAAAGCTGATCAACTCTGTACAAAGATAATAAAGTAAAAGTCTTAATTAGTTATTATTCAATATATTTTGATGATCTGATACAAGTGCAATAAACAATAAATGTATAATAAATAAATAAAACAATAAATATATGAAACATACATTTAGCCATTTCTTTTGTGATGAAAATATTCTTAAATTTAAGTTGAAATTATAGGTGTTTGTAAATTCACTAGTGCTGCTGCAATGATAACAATATAGTCTGTTAAAGGTAGCATATTATGATTAACAACCGCATGAGGTTTGAGAAAATCAAACTCTCTCATTCGTCCAATCACGCGTTCTATATGAATACGTAGAGCAGCGATTCGTTTGCCTTGTAGAACATCAGATTGTGATAATTTAACCCCAGCACTCACTGAAGGTGGTCGAATTAATTCAATCTTTTTATTGTCAAGAAGCTGAACAATATTCTTGAATCCTCGATCAGCCATTACAGCACAACCTTCGGGTAACTCTTCTGCTATTTCGCTTTCCTGAAATAACAATTCATCTGAAATTCGACCTCCAAATCCTTTTGAGATGAAATTGATAAAGCCATCCGGAGTGCAAGATATTAAATATTTTAAAGTATTACACTTTTTGTATTCTGACCAAGTTAATGATTGATGCTCTGGATCACTAGGTTTCTCGATTTGAATCTCAAATGCATCAATAATAGCTACCACATGACTATAAGAAGATCTAAATGCTATCGGTAATATTCTTTCTATATCATCAAGCTCAGGCATGTAAACAAACTTTTTAAAAAATGTGCTAATACCGGAATTGTTTTATTAAAAATAATGCTAGCGTTGCTTACACTCATTCCGAACTGTTCACTTAATCTTTCAAAACTGTCTTGGCGTCGAATTTTCATTAAAGATAATTTTATATTTGTCATATTGATATTAGAAAGAACACTGAGACGTTCTAACATTACATTAAATTGTTGAGGGACTCCAGTATAGGCCTTCAAATTGTCATCAATTAAATAATTTGTGACTTCTACAATGTCACCTTTTTTTATAGGAGACTGTGAGCTACAGTTTATATCACTCGAGTCGCTATTCTCTGAAGGCTCATAAATATCTCGAGAACTGTTTGAATCCGTGAAACTATTATCTGACAATATTTTCTGATCATCTTCGATTATTGGTATTATTGGAGATGTTGCAGTACTCATGCTACCAGTTTTAATTGGTGAGCAGGACTGATCTACTCCGGCTGATAAAAGTTCACATTGGACTGACTTGCTACAATATTTGGGACTTACTTGAATAGCAACAGCACGACTATTAAAATCGATTGGTGTTTGTGTACCAACACTGACTTTAATTATTATATTTGAATGATCACTATCACTTTCAACATCAACACTGTTGCCTGATATGGCATCAAGATTTGGTTTCTGAGGATTAACAACTTCCATATTACCCGAAGATTCACTCAAAATTTCTTGAATTAATTGTTGTCTTCGTCTTTTTTCTGAAGCTGGTCTAGAAGTCCCTCGTCGTTTACGATTAGGCTGACATTCAAACTTGTGTGGTACCACATCAATTTTAAGCTTGGCTTTACCTCCCATTGTCGTGAAATACATATAATTTTCCATATCATCCTTTAGCTGCAAAAGGAACGTATCATTAGAATTATTTAAATGTTTTTATAATAAGGAAACAAAACATTAAAATTTACTTTCAATCGTATTTAGTTCAATATATAACCTAAAACGTCAGAAAATTATAAATATATCAAAGTTATTTCAAGTTATCAGATAACTTTAAATAATCAGTAGAATATTGAAATACTTACATCAAAGTGATCTTCACAACAACAAAAATTCGATTTTGTTTTAGGATAATCTCGGTGCACTGCTTGAAACCACATTCTTCGACGTTTCTCGTCATCAGGAACATGCAAAAACATTTTTTCAGGAGTTGTTTTTGTTGTATTTGTACATAATGGTACAAAACAACAGCGATAACATTTTACATTTGACATTTTTTATATATTTTTGAATATTTAACAAAACAGAACGAACGAACAGAATTTAACAATGACACCACGATATTAACCAAAGCTCAAAGCATAGCACATGTTCAAAGCTGTATCCTACTATGAATCACCCGTAACAGTATGACGTCACACGCGCTTGGCTCGTTCGGAATTTGTCGGCGCTCTTCGGTACCGAATTCAAACTCAAATTTTAATTTGGTATAACTTGTTAATTATTGCGAGAAAAAGAAAAAGAAAAAAACTTTGTTATAAAACTTATATATGATCTTTCCATTAAACAAAAAAAAAAAAAAAAATCAAATACCTAATTGCTAAATGCAAAAACCCCATTCAATAGGAGAAACTTTAGTACTACCAGCAGCTATTGACATAATAGCTACGATGTTTGGTGAATCATATGCTGATCAAATTAAAAGCATTCCGCTGGCAGATAATACGGTGGGAAGACGAATATCAGATATATCTGATGATCTTTGCGATCATCGATGCGATTGATTGCGATCGATTTGTTGATAGAAAAAATTAAATTATCTTCTTTCGCGTTGCAAGTAGATGAGGCTACCGATGTTGCTAAGGATGCACACTTAATAACATATATAAGATATGTTATGGAAAATGATATTAGAGAAGAGTTGTTATTCTGTAAGACAATTGAAGGCAAAGCTACGGCGAGTGAAATTTTTAATATGATTGATAACTTTTTTATTGAAAATGGTATTTTATGGGAGAACTGTGTTGGACTGTGCACTGATGGAGCTCCATCTATGGCAGGAAAAAATGCTGGTCTGCAGGCCCTAGTTCGAAAAGTGGCTCCTCGTGCAGTTTGGACGCATTGTATGATTCATAGGCAATCTCTTGTTGCAAGAAATATGGGTGAAGAATTACTTGAAGTATTTGAAATTATAATAAAAGTTGTTAATTTTATCAAAAATAGTCCATTAAGAGAAAGGTTTTTTGGAAAATTGTGTGATGACATGGGCTCAGAATACAAAGCACTACTTTATTATTGTGAAGCACGTTGGCTTTCTCGTGCTAAAGTACTTCAAAGGGTGTTTGAGCTCAAAAAAGAAATTGCCATTTTTCTTGCTGATAATAAAAGAGATGAAGCAGACATATTTTATGACACGAAGTTTCTCGCAAAATTTGCGTATCTAGTTGACATTTTTAAAAGACTAAGTGATTTAAATAAATCAATGCAAGGAACTCAAATTCATGCTTTTGTTCAAAAGGACAAGATTACGGCGTTTATGAAAAAAATAGAGCTGTGGATAGCTAGTATGAAAAGTAATAACTTTGATATGTTTCCTTCTTTTAAAACTACATGTGTTACTGATGATGAAATAGAAGCAAGTAAAGATCTTATTATCAATCATATGACTAGTTTAAGGAACCAATTTGCGCATTACTTCAAAGATCTAGATATGTCCAAATACGAATGGATTAGAAATCCATTTGTTATTGATAAATATGATAATTTTGGACTTCCAACGGCAGAGCAGGAAATGATAATTGATTTATCTAGTGATAGCACATTGAAGCAGATGTTTCAGGACGAAAAGAATATTGTTAAGTTTTGGTTACAAGTAAAGGACGATTTTCCAACTTTGACAAATAAAGCCTTAGAAATTTTATTACCATTTGTGACATCCTACTTATGTGAAACTGGTTTTTCTGCAGTAGCAGTATTAAAAACAAAGTACCGATCTCGTTTAGTGATAGAAAAGGAACTGAGAACAGCGATTTCTACAATGGAGCCGCGGTTTGAGAAAATTTGTGCTGAAAAACAAGCTCAACCGTCGCATTAATTTTTTAATATTGTGTGAATATTATATCATTTGTTTTTATTAAATTTAAAATTATTTTTTTCCTATAATCCGTAGTTATGTTTGTATGTATATTTTTGTATGTATATTTTTGTATGATTATTTTTGTATGTATGTATATTGTGCATTATTTAGTACGAGATTGAATAAATCATAATTTCAATTAAGTATATTTAAATTAAATTGTTAAAAAAATTAGGGGGGGGCGCAATATTTTTTTCTTTCAAAAGGGGGGCGCAAGGAAAAAAAGGTTGGAAACCGCTGGACTATATATTTCCGGCTGGACAGAGGACCTTTACAACGAAACACAAGGCACATTCTCGCTCTGAACGTCAAATGAAACACATAACCTTATAATTATCTTTGATGAAATTCTGTATAATAATATCTCTATTCTGCAATAAATTTATGAAACTTGTGTTTCAAAATATCAAAATTACCTCCATCGATATAACAATAATAACTAAATTTTTGGTACCGAATAAATATGTTTTCGAATGTTATAGATGTTCTCAATTTGGTTGGAAAGAACCAAAAATCCTTTAAAGAAAATAACACCGTATTATTGTAATAGGTGCAGGAACACAAAAAATAATGCTAAAATGCAAGTATTTCCGGCGAGAAACGATAAGATACGAAAACATTAATATAATAACCAAACTTTGGTAGCAAATAAATATGTTTTTGAATGTTATAGATGTTCTCAATTTGGTTGGAAAGAACCAAAAATCCTTCTTTAGAGAAAATAACACCGTATCATTGTAATAAATCTCGGTACGTGTGTGTCATACAAGGAAAAATGGAGAAGTGGACTAAAGAACAAATTGAATTATTAATTGATGTTTTTAAGGGAGTGGTTTGCTTATATGCCTGTAACTTGCCGGTATACCACAACAAGCATCTTCGAAGAGATGCGTTGGAACGGGTGTTTCAAAAGGTTTCAAAGACTAGCTGTAAGTGGAATTCTGTCTTAAGGCAATTGAGGCATCGTGCCTTAAGGCAAATTGCTGGAACTTCCCGTACCAAAAATTATTATTTTTTTAAAAACGATTAACATTTTTGAAAAAAAATTACTTTGAAAAAATAAGATTTTTGAGAAACTATAAATTGGACAAAAAATTACTTTTTTTTGAAAAAAATTTTTTTTTCAAAAATAATTTTTTTTTTTGATTTTTTTTTTGAAAAAAATATTTTTTTTTTATTTTGACATATTGTGGAAGATCTGAACTTTTTTTTAAAGCAATCGTACTGCTTTAACTGCATAGGGACAAAATATGAAGCGCGTAAGCCCCGCGTCGCCGTCTAACGCATAAGCATTGGTACGGAACCCATAGGAATGTTAACAAAATGTATACTTATTGTTAAAATCTCTATAAAATATCTGATAATTTGATGTGATATGTCTAATGATCATTTTTGACCGCCAAATGGCTCATTTTTTTACTTTTTCCTCCATATCTCCGAAACTGCTAGACCTACCTTCATGAAAGTTTTATCGATTCTTCATCTTGTCAATACAAGTGAAATGTTCTTTGAATTATTCAAATCGGACGCTCCGTTCTCTTAAAAACTGAGTTACCGTTTTCGGCACTTTTTGCCCCGTATCTTCGGAACGGCTAGACCTGCCTTCGCCAAAAACTAATCAGCACGTCTCCTTATCAATACGAATCGAATGTTTTTTGAATTATTCAAATCGGTTGATCCGTGTTCCCGAAATCGTCGACGAAAATTTGTATCCGCACATACATACACACACGTACATACATACACACACACATACACACACACACACACACACACACACATACATCCATTTTTTCTAAGGTATGCCAAAATGTTCAGAAACCTCTAAAACGTAAAGATATATAAAAATTTTCATTTTTGATTTTTTTGCGATTACTATAACTTGCCCTACGGGAAGTTAATAAGGGTAAATAGTTCTGCGGCGAGTGCCAGAAAAAAATTAAGAATTTGAGAAATCAGTTCAATATTAAAAATTGTAAAGTGAAACAGTCATTGAGAAGTGGTATTGGAACTGATAACGTATTATAATTCTTTAGTTTATGTATTTAGTTAATAATTACATTTAATAAAAGAATAAATACCTAACTAAACTTTAAAAATTACTTTCAGGTTTATAAACCAAGCCTTTGGTATTTCAATAGTTTACAGTTTCTGGAGACATTTTTGACCCCGCGGAAAAGTCGAAACTCTTTTGAACCTTTGGTTCAGCTTCAGGAATCACAGAGTTCGGTAAGTGCACTTACTACTAATAGCAGAATATTTAACAATTGATAATAAATTAAATGAGCTTAATGTTGAAGTTGAAGTGCATATTTTTTACTTCATTTTAGAATACAAAATTAATGCTATTTTTTAGAGCAATGCCACAGAATGTATATCGTCTGAAATGGAATATCCCATAAAGGTCGATTATGATATTACCACATTTACCGAAGTGGATGATACACCAACATCTCCACATGAACAAGAAACACCAGTTAAACGTAGAAAGAGAAGTAAGCGGGACTTCGATTCTGAAGCAGCTTTCAAAGTCCTTGAAAAGCTGACAAACTTTGAAGGGTCCTCTTCCTGAACCCACTGAGCAATATATGTACATAATACCCGAACATTTAGACAAACCACTAAAATCATTCACAAATGTAGAATTGCACCGAGCAATTCTATTGAAGATCGAGGGTATTATATTGGAAAGTAGGCAACAGAATCTTCTACAAAGACTATAAAATTTGATAGATCTTATGTCATCAACAAGTCTTATCTAAACGAACGCATTAATTTTATAATCGCAACAACAATTTATTTTACAATTACTGACAATTTTATTTGTACATAATCGATGACATCGAACAAATATTTATAGGTATGGCACAATGCACAATAAACTAACTCAAAATGTTTTCTTATGTTCTGTTCGACTTAAAGAGTTTTATATTTATTATATAAAATTTTGTCTCAATTTTGTGAAATGTTTTGTTATCTCATATCCTCCCCTTCTCATAAAGTCTCACTAATAATAGACTCAAATTTTTCAAAAATAATATGAATGCCTCCACCTCCTTAACAAAAATATATAAAGAAAACATTATAATTGTAGCCATTTTACGAAGAGACTATCATATCATGCTAAAAAATTTGCTAACGGCAACCGAGATTTAATTATATTCGCCGTAAAATCAATTATATACTTTTAGGCGAACAATCTCGAGATTTGAACTATGCTCGAAAAATGTTTGCTCATATTGCGTGCATATTAGACAGCTAGTATTATTGTTATTGTTATTATTATAGTAATTGCTCAAATTAAAGACAATAATACAGTATTGGAAAAAAAACTATTTTAGTCAACACTGATTTGAAAATAATAGAAGAGCCTAATTCGAGTCAAAATATTTTACAAAGCAGTCGATTTTATAAGGAATTTCTCGACATCATGTGCAAAACTGAAGAGAGCATGGCGAAAGTTATCAAAACCATTTTTACTGTCCGGGTTTTCTAATTATCGTAGTATATCCCAAATTTGCCACTGTGGTCTGGGTTGATGCTCGGCAATGAGAGATCACATTAGCATTCGAATGCTGCTGTAGAATCTTATTTTAACCCTTTGGGGACGGCTGTCCACCTCAGTGGACAAACATACTCTGTGAGACACAGGCTATTTTATAAACAATGACTCAGTTTGCATCAAAAAGTTGAATAAATTACATATAGCAGTGATAAACAGTATTGTATTTTGAAAATAATTTTAAATTATTTTAGTAGTATTTTTAGCTTTTTCTTTACTTTCTATATATTTCTATACTTTTCTTTCTATATTATTACAAATAATATAGTTTTTTCTAAATACTACAAGTATTCAAATAATTTTTATTTGAAACAGTGCAAAAAACATTGTTCTATGATTATATTGTAATATTTGAATGCATCGGTTTCTACCGGCGTTTCTATGTGAGTCCACTTGAAGATTATATATTATTATCTGCTAAATAAATTAATAAATATTATGTAACTTTATGTTGCCAATTTTTAATTGATGGAAAGTTATTGGTGGAAAGTTTAGAAAGCAATATATATTTGTGAGATTCTCAAAATTTATTTTTATTAAATATAAATAGTATTGTTTGCGTTAAACATTTTGCGTATAAAATTAAATGTGTTTGACTGAATTTCTAGTTGATATTTTTCAAAGACTATGCGATTTAACTAAATCAATGCAAAGATCTCATGATTTGAAATTCGTGATTTGTTCAGAAAGACAAGATTACGGCTTTTATGAAAAAATTAAAACTGTGGATAGCTAGGATGAAAACTAATAACTTTGACATGTTTCCCACCTTTAAAATTACTTCTGTTACTGATGAAATAGATGTAAGTAAAGATCTTATCAATCATATGACTACTCTGAGGACAAAATTTTCGCATTACTTTAAAGATCTAGATATGCCCAAATAAGAATGGATTAGAAATCCATTTGTCATTGAGAAATATGATGAATTTCTAAAAAACAAGCTCAACCGTCGCATTAATTTTTTTTTAATATTCTGTTAATTATTATTCTATTATTTGTTTTCATTAAATTTCAAAATCTTTTTTCTTATAATAAATAGTTATGTTTGTATGTACATTTTTTCAAAATATTGTGTATTATTTGGCATAATTTTAGTTAAGTATATTTAAATTAAATTGTTAGAAAAATTAGGGGAGCTCAATATTTTTTTCTATCGAAGGGGTTTTCGATGTTTTATGGTTTGTACATAATTATTTATGGATATTGTCAATACAGTTTTTTATAATATCATACTTGTCTACAGATTTTCACATATGGAAAGATGAAATGGAACAAAACAGTATATCTAGCTATGTTAAGGATACTGCAGGATACAAAATGAGCGATGGGAGTACAATTCTGTATTATAACTATAATAGATCATTCGAGCTCGAGCAACCGAACGGAACGGATCGAAGCGACTAGTAACTACAATAAAAGAGTTACATAAGTAATGGAGTATAAACCGTTTGAACCCGGCGGGGCATCAATACCTGCAGTTATAGATAAGGAAAACAATAGCACGGAGGTTGAAACAGGTATCCAAATAGGTAAATCGATTCATGTTATAAATAATGATGAGGTGATGATAAGTGATTTTTCGGAAGAAAGCGACAGTGAATTTTTAGATACAACAGTTTTGCCAAGCAATGTGGAAAATAACTCGCGGAGTGATATTAATACATCGATAAATCAAGTGAATTTAAACAATACAAATGGTGAAGACAATAAAGTTATGTTGCGAAAAAACAATAAAAGAAGCAAGAATAAAGCTAGTTTAAAAATGGTTAATGTACCCGAAGAATTAATCAAGAAATTGTTAAAATTGGATTCTAAAAAAGACAAAGTAACAACATTAAATGAAAATATGGAGGATAATCCAGGTTGCAGCAGTACTGAAAAAAGTAAAAGTTGGATAGAAATGATGGATGAAGAAAGTAATATGACAAATGAAGTTAACACTAGAAATAATAAAATAAACGAAGAAATTAATTATTATGAACCATATGATGAAGGACCGTATACGGTTTTTGCGGAATCAACTAACGAAAGCATTGGCAGATTTCATAATCTAGCTTTAGGCAGATTGATATTCAAACAATCGCTTAACATAAGCAAAAATATCATAGATATCTCAAAGATCGGGAGAAACAAAATCAAATTAGTATTTAAAGACTACTTTTATGCTAATAAATTAATCAAAGAGAAAATTTTGGAAAAATTTAATATACGAACGTACATCCCAAGACACAAATTATACAGAACCGGCATTATTTTTAACGTTGAACCCGACATGGACGAGCAAGAAATCATGGATGTTATTAGATCGGATATCAAAATATTAGAGGTCAAATGCATTAAAAAAAGAAACTTAGAAAAAACAAATATGAAATCGCAAATGGTAAAAATAATGTTCAGGGGTAACTATCTGCCAGAATACGTCTCAATGTATTCGGTTAGGTGTGCTGTCAGTCCTTACATTCAATCTGTAATGCAATGCCACAAATGCTGGCGTTATGGACATATAAAAAACCAATGCAAAAGCAAGATAAGATGCCGATATTGTTCAGAAGAACACTCTCATGAAAATTGCCATATCGTGTCAGACTTTATATGTGCAGTATGCCATGGAAACCATCAAGCAAACGACAAAGAATGTAAATTCTTCAAAGCAAATAAAGAAATAAAAGAAATGATGGCACTACATAACATATCTTATCTTGAAGCTAAAAACAGGATGTGGAAAAAAGGATATGCTGAGGCTGCTAAGATCAACCCGTACAATCCGGGGTTTAATTCATCGTTTCCGACACTAAATGGCAATACCGAAATGGATTCACACAGGCATAAAAATAAATATGAATTATTGAATAGTTTAGATGAACAAGAAATTAACATCGACAAAGACAGATTAATGTTAATGAATAAACCAAGAAATATTATGTATAAACGTCAAACAGAATACTTGAGGCCGATCAATCGATATAACAGAAACCAGATAAATGAAAAACCTGAAAAAAGAAACCAAGAACAACTAAGCCTAAACAGTAATAAGACCAATAAAAAGGAAGAAAATAAACGACAATTAAATCATTTTATAGAATTGGCTTTGAAACTTCGAGAAAAAATAGAATGTGAGAGAAATAAAGAAAGTAAAGAGATAGATGAAATTGATATAAGTTAAAATGGGATACACATACCATTATGAATTACTTAAACCAGAACAATAAAACAGGTATAGATAATCGTGATAAAGATGAAATACTCAATAAAATAAGTGTAGTCAATTCTAACGAAAGTTAGAAAATAGTGAAAAAATAATTATAACAAATACCAACCAAAAATGGATAATATAAATATTTTACAATTAAATTGTAGATCTTTAAGAGCAAATAAGGAAAGCATCGAAAATCTTATGTTTCATAAGAAAATTCATATTCCAGCTTTTACGGAAACATGGCTGAAACAGGGCCAATTAGTTAAATTCAAAGGGTATAACATATTTCGACAGGACAGACAGGACGGCTACGGTGGTTCGGCCATATTGATCAAAGATAACATTCCGTGCGAAGAATTCGCACATTCACTAAATAACCGAGACATACAAATGACCGCGGTAATAATTAAATCGACTACTCCGTTCTGTTTGATTTCAATTTATTGCGCACCACAAGCAACAAAGGATCTATACTTAATCAAAAATATCATCGAACAGATTCCTGTCAGAATAATTCTAACAGGAGATTTCAATAGCAAACATTTAGCTTGGGGTAATGAAATAACTGACAGAGGAGGAGCTATTATTTACGACATTGTGGATAGCCTTAATCTGTTAATGCTGAATGACGGAACGCATACGACAACACGAACGCCTAGGAAGAAATCAGCCGCCATCGACCTGACGTTCTGTTCGCCTTCTGTTCATGATAGACTTCATTGGAGGGTAATACCAGATAATGTAGGCTCTGATCATTTGCCTATCTTAATAAAGATGCAATTCAAGTGTAATACGAGAGTGGGATGGTATCCAGGCAGAAAATGGATGACTAAGGAGGCAAATTGGAATGAGTATAGATTATATATCGAAGAGACTTTAGAGACATCATACATTCCAAATGATTCTGAAGATATGTATAATTTTATTCAAGAAACAATAAATAATGCAGCCACTAAGCACATCAAACAGTATAAATTACCAAGATCGGATACATTCAAACCGGCTTTATGGTGGGATAACGAATGCGAAATTCAAGTTAGAAAAAGAAGAATAGCATTTAAGAGACTAAAAGCTCAATTCAACTACAAAAATTACCTGGAGCTCCAAAAAATCACAGCACAGACTAGAAAACCATTTAAAACAAAAAAAAGAGAAAAATGGCTTGAATTCGTGAATTCCATCAATAGAAATACAAACATTAATAAATTATGGAATATTGTAAAAAGATTAAATAATAAAAATAATGGCGATTCCCCAATTCAGCAAGTGAGTGACAATTTCTGCGAGACAATTTTGAAGATCCACACGCCTGACTTTGTACCTGGTCCCGTACAATACTCCCAAGTCCAAGCAGAAGAAGCAAGTGATGACTACGCAATTCATGAAATCGAAGGACGCATTGATTATGAGGAGCTAGAACTGGCACTAAAAGACAAAAGAAATAGCTCTCCAGGATTTGATAACATCACATACATTATGATTAAAGAATGCCCCAAAGCATTTAAACGTATAATAGTTGAAATGTTCAACTTTATATTAAATTCAAGTTGGATCCCGGAAGATTGGAAAATTGCGGTGCTAGTGCCAATACTAAAACCGCAAAAAGATCCAAGTGATCATAAATCCTATCGACCAATAATGCTTCTTCCTTGTCTCACGAAAATCTTTGAAAACATTTTAAAAAAAAGATTAGAATGGTACATAGAGAGAAAGGGTATATTAAATAAATATCAATTCGGATTTAGGAGAGGAAAAGGTACAATCGACTTGTTAAGCGAGCTAATTGTAGATCTTTATAGTGCATTGTCAGATAATAAAGAAGTGCTACTAGTTACGGCCGATATTGAAAAGGCATATGATCATGTTGATCATAATATTCTCAAAAAGAAGCTACATAATTATAAGATCCCAGACAATATTATTATTATTATAATGTCACTACTATCCAATAGGAAAATTTACGTGAGAAATAAGAACCGTCTAATAGGGCCAAGGACATCATATACGGGCATCCCACAAGGTTCGATTCTGAGCCCTCTCCTATTTAACATCTATATGGCAGACTTTATATCGTCAGAAGGGACAAGAGTCAAAAAGCTACAATATGCGGACGATCTGATTATGTACACAGTTTCTCACTCAGTAGAGCATTGTAGAACAGAAATAGCTAATGCCATATCAACAGATTTGGAATGGATGCGGAATAATAGACTTGCTTTGGAACCGAGGAAGACCAAAAGCATATTTTTTACCAGGCATAGACGTCCCAAAAAATATGCATGAAATAGATATTGACACAATAAGAATCGAATTATTAGAAAACATTAAAATCCTGGGTGTGACTTTTGATAAAAAATTAAATTTCAATAAGCACATAAGCGAGATATTATTCAAATGCGAGAAAGGCATTAATTTACTCAAAAGAGTATGTAACACCAGCTGGGGTACACACCCGAATGCATGTATTTCTTTATACAAAGCTGTCATTAGACCCCATTTCGACTATGGCTGTCAAATTTATGGAGGATTGTCTGCAGGCTTATATAAAAAGTTGAGTAGAGCGCAATTTGCAGCCATAAGAACATGTCTGGGATCTTTCAAATCAACCCCACTAACTCTTTATTAGCTGAAGCCGGGGAAGCTCCCTTAGATATAAGAAAACAAGTACTAACGAATAGATTCTTGATCAAAAAATTCAATTTTGATCATTCATGGATTCAAGATCAGTTAGAGGCACTGGCAGTTCGGCATTTCAATAATAGGTACTTGTTTAATAAACCGATCCCTCCGCTAGTTGCTGGTTTCCATTCATTAAAGTCTTTAGAAGATAACATCATAATAAGCAACAGATTGGCGTGACTTGGAAAGCAACAATTCCCAAAAAATATATACACCTATCAGACGAATTAGTCAATGGAAAGAATATGGATAAGAAAATAATCAATCTGGAATTGCACGCCTTATTGAACACTAGATGGGAAAAGTATATACAAATCTATACGGACGGCTCAAAAACTGATGACGGCGTTGGCTGTGCTGTATACATACCAAGCCAGGATTTACAGCTTCAAATTAAACTCCCAGATTGGGCATCAATATTTACTGCAGAATTGACGGCTATCAACAGTGCGCTAGACCTAATTAAGGAACATAAATTAAAGAAGGCAATAATTCTGTCTGATAGCATGTCCTCACTGCATGCCTTAAATATGCCGAAAGATTATGGCAATCCTTTAATATTCGACTGTTTACAAAAAATAGAAAAGCTAAACAACAATAACTACAGGATCGAATTAGTATGGATAAGAGGCCATCACAATATCACCGGGAACGAGATCGCGGATAGCCTGGCCAGAGAGGCACAAAACTCAGCCACTTTAATTAAAAAAGCTCCTGCCGTGGATCTGAAACGAAAGATCACAAAAATGGGGATGTTGCATTGGCAAAAAATATTTGATCTCGAATCAGCGTCAAAAGGAATATTATTCCGACCGTGTAAACCGATAGTGTCCAGAAACACATGGTTTGAAAAATTGAACTGGAACAGAAGAGAGATATCTACAATATGCAGATTAAGATTGGCGCACACGAAGAATAACGTTCATCTATTTAGGATTGGAATAAAACAAGACCCGTTCTGTTCGTGCAGCACTGTACTGGACACAATAGATCACTTACTGTGGAGTTGTCCATTGTATGAAAGGCAACGAATAATTCTGTTTAAAAAGCTTCAACAGCGGAATGTGTCATTTCCTATAAATGCTAGGTTCATCATTAGTAGTAATAACATTGATTTGTACAGAATACTGATAGACTTTGTAAATGAATCCAATATAAGGTTATAGAGTAAGATGTTTTTAGGTTTGTTTATTGTAACTAGTCTGTATTGGTATTGTGAATTTTAATTTTAATTTTCTTCTTAGTTTATATTTATATTTGTATTGTAATTTGTAATGGCTGGATTACTAAGAAGTCGAGGCCATTTTAAATAAATAAAAAAAAAAAAAAAAACTATAATAGATCATATACGTTGTCGAGAACGCACAGGCAGATTGTCAAAGATTTTCAATAGTAGAAAGATTGGGAAAGCATGTCCCTCTCGAATTGTATCAACAGTTTCCAATGATGGTCATGTGGTTGTTTACTACTGGAAGACGCATTTGGGACATCAAAAACTTGCTAAATATATTCGGATGGATAAAAAATTACAGAGACATATCAAAGGGATTTTTGTTATCATTGGAAATATACCTGAAGCATCGTATACTAATAAATTACCACTGAAAGCTTCTTTAGTCTCCAGTAAAGATTTGTGGAACATAAGAAAATAAATTTAAAACCATACCGTACATACAAACACCCAACTGATTATATCAGTGTGAACCTTTGGGTATGAATTTTCAGTATTGTTTCATAAAAATGTCAACACTGTTGATTATGAGCTTAGAAAGGAAGATTATATGTTAATAATAATGACTAAGAAGCAGACGCGGAAATGTTGAAGGAATTTGGCACAGCAGACAGACAGAATATGCTTTGATGCCGCCCATGGAACAAACAGTTGCGTACATTAATGGTGATTGATGAATTTGGAAGCGGAGTTCCTGTTGCATTTTTTGCAAACAGACAAGGTGAAGTAACGTGTAAAATATTTTTTGAAGAAATCTCTAAGGCAGTCGGTAAAATCAATACAAAGTCATTCATGACAGATGACTGCCCAGCATATTTCAATGCTTAGTCCTCTGTCATGGGTGCTCCACAGCATAAACTGTTGTGTTCTTGGCACGTGACTAGGAGTTGAAAGAGGGCAGCAGCTGCCAAGATTGTTAATAGAGAAAAGAGAGACTTAATTTATGAGAAATTGATAAAAATGATTTTAGATGAGAGAGAAATTTGGGGAAATTCAGGACTAGTTTAAATAAATTTTTGGATGAGCTTGAGGGAGATGATGATACAAAATCATTTGTAACATATTTTAGGAAAGGTTAGTGCTACCGTGAATCTACATGGACATATTGCTATAGGAAAGGATTAGGGATTAACACTAACATGTTCTTAGAAAGCCATCATAATCAAATGAAGAAACGAGTCATGGGAAGGAAGTACAGTAAGAGAATGGATAAGGCCATTGATATGGTGTGAAGAACTGAAGTGGAAACCTTTTGTTGCAGAAATAAAAGAATAAATTGAACTCGTATATTAACAAGACAGAGAGAGACAATAAAAAGGCATAAGAGAAGTGAAAATATAAAGCAGATACAAATTATTTCCGATAAACAGTGGAATTTATCATCATATGTGGTTACACAGGCTAATCAAGCATGTAACAGTTCTTGTATGAGATGCGAATAGTGCAAGATTTGCTTTCACTTGTGTAGACTATTTAATTAGGTAAATCATTTGTCAGCCCATCCACGCATGTGTAACATTTTTCCCATCTGACACTGGCTTTAAGCGTGAATTGTTAGAAAGAGATATGGTGCAGAAATCTGAACTTTTTAGCAAAATGACGTAAAGTTTCTTGGAATGTTAGTTCGTGTACTGAATCAATTAAGTATTGAAATTTTCCGAAAGCATTATAAATAATGAAAGTTTCGAAAATTTTTTGCAATTGGCTAATGAACTTTATGAAGCATTAAAAACGGAGCCAGATTTTCCTGCTGAAATTAGTGTACGTCGCCGACGCCACCGACAACAAATTAGCATGTAGGAGATGAAGACATTTAATTGACTACAAAAGAAAATTTTAAAATTAATCTTTACTACCATCATACTTGATACTGCAGCTCCAACATTGACTGCACGATTTGATACTTTATCAAATTTTTGAATTTTTTATACATTTTTTGATATTATTGCGGGCCAAGAGACTATGCCTTGACGATATATTGAACAAAGCACAGGCTTACAAAAAGGCAAGAAATAGATACGTTAGGGAAATAAGAAAACACAAAACTACTTCATGGAGAGGCTCTGTAACCAGCGTAGGTAACGAAGACCCTTAGGATATAGTATACAAAATTGTGTATGATAAACTAAACAAGAAGGCTTTCCCCAATTCTCACTTGAACTGCCTTTTGAAAATAAAGAAGAAATTCTATCTAATAGTCATATTAAATAACTGCTTCCAAGAAGGTAGTTTTCCTGTCGATTGAATTCCCAAAAGAGGGAGTGAAAACAGACAGAAGAGACAGCAAAATCATACCGCTTTTCCATCACTGCCCTTCTGCAGTGATGGGTAAGGTCTTAGAGAAAATATAGTAGTAGAGCGCATCCACGCAAAGTATATAGAAATGAATATGTGTATGAACCTTTGATAACTATGGTGGCCCGCCATAGCCGGCCAAATTGAGCAGCCTCATGGAAAATGAAGTTAAGGACTACTTTAAAATGAGAAATTCTTATGCAACAGGCAACACCAAAATAGTTAAGAGGAAAACGCAGAAGTCAACAGGGATCTGTTGTGTTGCATATGCAGATGACTTGGCGCTAGTGATCAAAGGAATCTCCAGAGATGACCAGGAAAGAACTGTATTAAATAATAAGGCATGCCGTACTACGGCAAGCAATGCACTCTAAACAATAAACAGCAAAATGCCACTTTACTTGGAGATTATACAGCAAGAAATCTATAAACAATTCCATCTAAATATTTAAAAAATACTGTTGAATCTCCATGCCTTCGAGAACAAGGTCACTGTTTACTTCCCAGGTTCGGAATTACCGAACCGAATTTAGCAAAACGCGAGACATTTTCTCTCATGTAAAAAAAAAAAACAAATTTAAGAACGCAAATTACAAATGCACATTTAAAGGATCAATTAAAACTGTGTGTTACAAAGCTTAAGCCAAATATACAAATACTGTCAAACAAAAGACAAAGTCTAACTTAGTGAATAAACAATACTTTTTTGCATTTTTTAACTTCCCGTAGGGTAAGTTATTGTAATGGGCCGAAAATCGGAATTGAAAATTTTTACATTTCTCGACGTTTTGAAGGTTTCTGAACGTTTGGCATACCTCAGAAAAAATGGATGTGTGTGTGTGTATGTGTGTGTGTGTGTGTGTGTGAGTGTGTATGTATGTATGGATACAAATTTTCGTCCACGTTTTCGGGCGTACGGATTAACCGATTTGAATGGTTCAAAAAACATTCGATTCCTATTGATAGGGAAAAGAGCTGATTAGTTTTTGGCAAAGGCAGGTCCAGCCGTTTCGGAGATACGGAGCAAAGAGTGCAGAAAATAAAAATCGAATTTTCGAGAGAACGGAGTATCCAATTTGAATGATCTAAAAAACATTCAATTAGTAATGATTGGGAGAAGTGTTTATTAGTTTTTGGCAAAGGCAGGCCCAGCCATTTTGAAGATACGGAGCTAAATATGTGAAAATGGCAATTTTTGAGAGAACTAAGCGTCCGATTTAAATGATTCAAAGAACGTTCTGCTTGTCTTAACAAATAATTGATTTTGGAAAAAAAATTCTTTTTTTTTTTTTTTTTAGTTTTTTCGAAAATATTTCAGATTTTATTTACAAATAATTTCAACTTTTATACTTTACAAATAATTTCAACTCTGCAATTCAGTTTATATAATTCTTATAAGTATTACACAATGTTACAATATTTATAATAATCTATTTGAAAACATTCAGTATTCCACGAACATTTCGTTACGGTACGGGAAGTTCCAGCAATTTGCCTTAAGGCACAATGCCATAATTGCCTCAAGACAGAATTCCACTTTCAGCTAGTTGTATATTATTTTATATGAATATTACTTTCCTTCGGTCTATCTATGATATGATGATCAATGTTTTTCTTAATACAGCAAGCAAAACAGCAAGCAATAAATAACAAAATTATAAAAAAATAATTATCAAAAACTCTACTCTAATTTTTTTCTCCAACAGAGGTACTTTTCCATCGTGCCTCAAAACAGCTACAATAAAACCAATTTTTAAAACAGGAAACAAAACAGATCCAAATAATTACAGACCCATAACAATAACTAATACATTTTCGAAAATATATGAAAAATAATTAAAGAAAGATTACTAAATTTGTTCATTCAAAAAATAGATAAACATCAATATGGTTTCCTCCTTCATCAAATACACAAGGTGCCCTAATAGATTTGACTAATACCATCAGTACTCAATAAACTAATAGATTGGTTGGGTGTAGAGGGTTTCTTACAGCATTATCAAAGATTCCTCATGGAAAGGGTAGTAAGGATGAATGTGGGAAATTTCACAAGTGGAAGATGTAGAATAACCTGTGGAGTCCCACAAGGTTCTGTATTAGGACCTTTATTATATCTATTATACACCAATAACCTTAAAGACGCAAAATTAAAGGAAAGATACATATTATTTGCAGACGATACTGTCATGCAGATAAGGATAAAAAAAGGACTCGAAGATACTATAAACACAGATATGAAAATATACACCGAAAGGCTAACTGAAATTAAACTAACAATTAACATTGATAAAACAAAATACATATATTTCAAACATAGAAAAAATACCGAGGACACTAAACTAAATATTAAAGTAAATAATAGAGAAATAGAAGAAGTGGAAAGCATAAAATACTTAGGACTGATAATAAATGAAAAACTGACATGGACACAACATATAAACAAAATAAAAAAAAGATAGGAACATTAACAGAGACATTGAAAAGGATCCACTCTCGGCAAAAAAAAAATAAATACTGATTCTTAAAACGCAAATAATACCTATAATTTTATATGGAATAACAACATGGAGCCAAACAACTAAAGCTAACCTAAATGACATACAGAGAATAATGAATAAAGCCATAAAAATAGCATATAATTTTCCACATCTAACACCCCTCAAATACTTACAGAGAGAAAACAATAATCATTCGCTAAATAACATTATTAAATAAGAAAAGAAAAGCAAACTAATACACAAAATGAAATTTAACCGAATTAAACAAGTGCGACAATAGACATAAATCAAGATATACATGAATACTACACTAGACAAACACAGCAATTTTCACATTGAACACAATACAAAGAAAAATTTGAGAGAAAATGTCATATGGAGTGCTAGCAAAATATATACGAATTGCCAAACGATATAAGATGACCAATGATGACGATAAATTTGAAACAAAAATAAAGAAATACTATAAGGAAATTGAAGACAAAGAAGACTGAAGAGTTAATATAAAGATATTTTAATTAGATTAGATAGATATTATATAATGAAATAGTCAAATGAAATGTATATATATATAAAAATATGAAAACTTGTTTTCATAATCTCTCATACCAGGCACCTCTGCCTGACAGAGATATGAAAATACATACTGTTGAGACGCGAAGCTTAAAAAATTACTTCCACGTCTAACAGGGTGTTGTCGTTTACTTATTCTAACCACTACACTTTTAATTTGTTCTATATGGAACTGCTGGTGTGATCGGTGATAAATAAATAAAATGCGACTTTTAATATTAGTATGTTTATTATATAAAAAAAGAATATATTGAATATAAGGGCATCAGATAGTTAGTCTTTCTATGCTGAGCTCTTATACTGACTACAAAAATAGTAAAAAAATAATATTAATAATATTAGCCCCGCCCGTAAGAGGCGGGTTACATTAATTTGTACATTTACGGGGGACGATTCTTGGACTTAGTAGATGATTCCTTGAAATGATCTGAAGGCATTTGCAGACCCATAAATAAAATTACCGACGCCGATATAGACGGTCCAGACATATAACTAACATCAAAAATAAAAATATCTTATATTACAAATGCATCTAGCACTTGAACTGTGAATGGCATTAGACCACCTAATTTAGACCACCTAGTCTAACATAGTCCGGCGACACACTAGTCTAGACGACGACCCTTATAAAAAATAGTTCATGTTACACTCGTATAATATACTTTATGAATTCTTAACACATGCAATACAAGTAATGTATATATATATATATATATATATATATATATATATATATATACATATATATAAAAAAAAATCTATACTTATTATCTATTTTTCTAAATTAGCTGCAATCTGAAAGCGATTAGCAAACTTATGATGAAATCGAGAGCCAAGATGATCGCAATGAAAATTCCAATGTACCAAAGAAAAAATCTACCTGAACACTAAGTCACAGCACCTGGTCAATCATGAGCTGCAAGAATTTAGAATAGTGCATGTGCATTAGGATTACTAGCAATACCACGAAAAAAAGGCGTCGTAACAATTTAAACATCTTATGAAACAATTATTGAGGCAGGAGACAAAACGTATATCCAAAACGTCCAATAAAAAATTGGTTTTGCTTTGCATTGCTTTTCATTAAAACCTTGAAGCTTTTTGTACCATAAACATAATCTGAAATATGTATTTAATTTACAGAAACTTGTGAAATAGCTTATAAAGTCATCGAAACGAGCACCGGGATGTACTTTTTCTAAAATGTATATATCTTTTAGATAAAAATTAAACGTATTCGACTAGAGTTTATATAAGACAAGCAACGACATAAAAAGTCAAAA
>NW_020536348.1:0-18682 GCF_003426905.1 Ctenocephalides felis | reverse complement strand
TATAAACCCTTGTCATTTTATTATTGATGAATTATTTGTTACATTCATGAATCAATTACGAATTATTTAATCGATTTGAAAATAATATTATTTCAATAGTGGATTTATTTTCGCGTTTAATTAAATATTTAGCATTATGTACACCTTTATTATAACTAATAAAGTTTGTGACTAGTAATTCTGTAACGTTTTTCAAGATTGTCTTCCATTTCATACTTTGTTGGTGGCTGGCACATAATAAAATTACTGCACATAGTTATTTCTATATAAATTTCTTGTGTTTTCATATAAATTGAATTACTGGATCTAGTTAGTTTCAAATAATCTTTATCTAGGCCTTAAGTTCTATGTTCTCTACCCGCTTTGGACAGCCTGATGTAAAGCAGTATTTGACATCAGAAAATAGCCCTTACCCAGCATTGCTTCATAAAAAGTAAATGATACATCAGCATTATTTTAGATGTTTTAATATAATAAAATATATCGAACATAGGTGTAACTCCACTTGCTGGCTCCCCTTCTAAAAATTAATAGGAAGCCTGAAAAATAAGTTCCGATGTTGTTGATCAGAATAATCTTTATCTAGGCTTAGTGGTTGGAGCTATCGAATCAGAAGTTCCATGTTCTCTACCCGGTTTGGGCAGCCTGATGTCAAGCAGTAGGGACATCAGGCTTCTCTTGAAAAAAATGGCAATATGTTTCTAGATAAAAATAGCCCTTATCAGCATTCATAAAAAACTAAATCATTAGATATATTTTATTATAATAAAATATATCGAGCATAGGTAAGGCCAACTGTTGGATTGCCTTCTGAAAATAAAAGGCAAGTTAATAGAAGCCTGAGCCGCCATAGTCATAGAACTTTCAAAAATAAGTTCCCATTGTTGTTAATCAGAATAATCTATAATCTTTGTCTAGACTTAGTGATTGGAGCTCTAGCTTCGAATCAGAAGTTCCTCGTTTGGACAGCCTGATGACAAATGATCAGTAGTGACATCAGGCTTCTCTTGAAAAATGGCAATATGTTTCCAAATGAAAATAGATCTTACCACCATTCATAAAAAACTAAATCATTAGATATATTTTATTATAATTAAATATATCGAACATAGGCAAGGCCAATATAGTTGGGTTGCCTTCCAAAAATAAAAGGCACCTTATTAGGAAGTCTGAGTCATAGTCATAGGTCTATTGAAAGTAAATTCTGGTTATTGTGTTACTGTTATTATATATGTATAAACAAAAAAACCCATTTATCTGATTGTCCCGAATATTAGTTTGAGATTCCCAGTATCGTTTCCCTCGTCAATTATCGTATGATTTATATGTAATTGGAGGCACCGGCACCGCGACCGCGACCGCGAGTGGTGTGACCGTTTCAAGCGGTTCGTCATTGGTTCAAAGTACATCCTGCACGAAATTACGAATTGCCGCATAGACAATTTGTTTCGAATTGCGTCTCTTGGCAGACACCTACGTCGTTATTATTTGATTGTAGATGTTGGATATAGTAACAGACCAAGTGTATTGCGTAATTAATTGTAGAACTTGCATAGTATCCGCGGCGAATTATTCAATATGGATAATAAATTAAATTACAGTGGCACCATCGTCTTACGAGCTTAATTCGTTCCGTAAATAACCTAGGATTTCAAATTGCTCGTATCTCGAATCAATTTTTTCCATTATTTTTTATAGAAATACCATTAAGTCATTTCAGCAGTGTTCATTTTTTATAATAATAATAAATGAAAATTTATGGCTAATATCAAATACATATTCTGCAAAAACATAGCAAATTACTAAATTAAAACTGATTAAAAATGTATACTAGTTTTTGCGTTTACGAAAACTATCCAAGGAGCATTGTTTTTTTCTTCAACTTATTATGTTGCAAAAATGAGTCACATATGTTTCGTCAAACAACTCTGATGCTCGTCCAGATGCATCATTTTCGGGGTGATTTTTATCCACAAACTTTGTCCCACAAAATAATGACACATTTATTATTAATGAATTTAAATTTTGAACTTCAAAATAATTTACTTTTAATATTTGTATGATAGTTAAATGCGACTTCACATGCGAATTATTGTTACAATTAATATTAGGCGAACCCATGCCTCTCGAATTTTGCTCGTGTGTCGAAGCAACGAATGGCTCCTATCTCGAACTTTGCTCGTATAACAAAGCAAACAAGCCGCTTCTTTGGCGGTTTATATCTCAAAACTCTCGTATGTCAGGTAGCTAGTAAGGCAGGGTACCATTGTATATGTATTATTTCATTATTAATGCTCAGTCTGAAGTCACGTCCAACCTAATGGTGCTGATTTTAGACTCCTCTTACTACCTTTACTATATTTGACTTTCCAAGGAATACTTTTCAAACTTCTGCTCCTAATATATTTTGTCCTATATAGGACATACAGGTTGGGAGTAGAAGTTTTAAAAGTAATCCTTGTAAAATTAAATATTAGTAATTGCTCTAACAGGGGTCTAAAATCAGCACTAACAGGTAAATAAGGTTATGTACCTCAGATTTTAATTCCCTACATTTACTTTTCTTGTCTCAATCGTCGGTTCATATATATAAACCATAAATACATACTAGGCATATAGTTTTTCAAATGTTGTTGCTGTTTTATATTAATAATTATAATAAATTAAGTATTATAAATCCGAGAAATATTTTGTTGCAAGGGCTTTTCAATGTGTATAAGTTGCTATAGGGAATATTTTGTTGCAAGAGTTTTGATGGTTCAAGTTTCCATGGGGAATATTTTGTTGCATATATTTTTATTATAACTGAAGAATATTTTTTTGTAAGAGTTTTTTAATGCATAAGTTGATATTTATTATAAATTCAGAGTATATATTACTTAATTATAAATGTAAATGAAATTGTAAATTGTAAATGTTACAAAACAAGAAAAATAGAGAATATATAATGGTGTGTATAGTTTCTCTATTTTTCTTGGGGATAGAGCGACTGGATCTAAATCAGAGTTCCCGGGTTTGATCCCTCTTTGAGGAGCCTGATGTCAAGCAGTAGTGACATCGGTTTAATATATTTCCAAGTGAATATAGCTCTCATCCAGGCATTGCTGCATCAGTAAAATATTTACCCTATTACAGAAATTGTAATTATAAAATGTATCACACATAGATGAGACAACTGTTTTGGTTGGCACCTGTAAATAATCCAGTCATTATAGTAAGTTCCCTTCGGAATTCGAGATATCCAGCTGTAAGTCTGTAAATACTATAAATTGACACCCTAAAAGTTGTCTCAAAACCTACATATGGTAAGGTGTACGTACAATATGTAGTGTTGAGACAACTTTTAGAGAGTCAATATACAGTATTTACAGACTTACAGCTGGGTGTCTTGAATTTCGAGATTTTACCTAATTTAAGCTTAAATGACTGGACTAAAAATCGACGTTTCATATTAGGTCCAATTAGCTTATAGGACTCTTAAGTTCTGATTGGTGTTCAAAACAATAAAAAATCTGTGGTTTTGTAATACATACCTTACCTCCTTACATTGTTGGCTGATGTAAAATAGCATCTATTTATAGTTAAGTGCTTCTTGTTTTAGTATCCATAATAAATTACATTTTTATTACGATGATTTGGCTTAACCAACACTGATTTGAATACAAATTACGTTTCTTATTACTACTCTAATTGATTTTTCATTACACACTGGCAAAACCCCACTTGTTACATTTTTCAATATTATTAGATATTTTGCAACAAATAATGTAAATAATGTAACAAAAACACAAATTGTAATTTACTCAGAACTTGGCCATAAACTGAGGCATAAAAATGGTGACATGATGTTGGAAAAACAAAGCTATAGTAGATTATCTATTCGATAAATTATAACATCATTAAATAATGATTATAAATTAAATCTAAAATGTTTTCTTGTAATTACTAAAATTAAGATGTTAATTTAGTTTTTATTCAGGATTAATTAACTTATATTAGATCAAGTCGTGATTTCCATCCTTTAAGTAGTTTTTTTTTCAGGAAGGTGTTGGTCAAAAATCTTTATGGTTGTAATATTTGCCTCTGTATGTATATGTAGATATTATATTTAATTGTATAATTCATTATAGTCGAATAATATTGAATTCATTACAAATGTGATGTTGATATTTTCTATATAACAGAACTCTATACGTATTGTGTTCCTGGAAATGTTATTTGCAAATAATTATTTTTGATGTATTGTTTACGAGGTTTATTGTACTCATTGTCTAGAATTGAATAAGCATTTCTATCGGATGTTAATACCGTTATTTATGCACATCAACGATTCTCAAGATGTATTAGTTTAAAATTTATTGACTCTATTAAAATTAGTAGCAAATTATTTGTTTTCATAAAATTTTATAAAATATTTAGTTGTCTATATTACACGAAAAAAATTAAAATATTTCATTCCGGAAAAATATGCATAAACATCAATTTACTTTCAAATAAAATAACGATTATTATTGCTTTTGTGCTTCAACATTTTGTTAAAACTATACTTTTGTCTTCATTTTTACATAATACTGCTTTATTATAGAAACATTGTAAATTGGCTGAAAATGTTGTGGATTACGTGAAAAGGCTACAGGATTCAAAGACTATAAACGTTGTATATTTTCTGAAAATATTGTAGATTGTCTGAAAACGTTATGGATTGTCTGAAAACGTTATGGATTGTCTGAAAATGTTGTAAATTGTCTAACAACGTTGTAGATTTTCTGAAAATACTATAAATTTAATTGGAACTACCATTGATGCAGAAAATATTGAAAAATTGGGAAACAAAACTTATTTTACCTTAGTTATCATAACGCCTTTGTAAATGTTATAGATTTGGATTTGGAGTTAGGATCTGGTCAAATAGTTGATTCGGATTAGACAGCAGTCTTTTTTCTGTCTGGTTGCAAACCATATGGAAAATATCATAATAAAATTAATATTCATGACTGTCAAGATCACATTCAAATATTCATGTGAAATAGATACCATGGGTTTTTACCATACCGAAAAGTTTTTGCAATTTGCATTTGGTGATGCCACTCTCTCACTCTCATTCCGGATAAAAGTCCAAACTAGATCATTAGATCGTAGTAGTTCTGCATTGTTTTGTTTAAGTATAGATATGCAATTGTTATCTTATCAAGGTCTCTTTTGATTTGTCTCATGTGGCAAAGTTCGAAAGAATTCTCTAGAAACTTGCATTTTCTGGCTTCCATGTGGAATTTACACTTGATGGCTCTTGATCACTAATACTTTACACTCTACATGATATGATTAATCATGGAATTATGAATTAAAAATTTCATATCATTGAGTTTCCTAGATTCAGCATGTGCAAGTTTCTATAGTATGTAAAAAATCTTTCTAATCATTAATCAAGGCCTTTGATCTGAACTATCTTCTTATTTCAGACTAAAAGAGCAATTTAATAATTTAGTAAAATTGGCGTTTACAATATCCAGCATGTAATGAATTCTGTTGTTCTTGTTCTTTTATCTTTCGAGAGTAGTAAGATAAGTGATCAAGGTTATCTCACAATAAATCTGTTAAGTATTAAATAATGATTGTCATTCTCCTCATTATAATAATTTAATTTTAAAACGTATTTTCAAAAATATTATGTTGATGTACATTCCTTTTTAGAATTCCTTTTTAGTAAAATGTATCTAATGCAAATTCTTACTTTGAATTTCCAACAATTTTAAATAATAATTCCAAATATTAATAACATCTACAAATATTGTGTGTATAATACAACAATTTAACTCTAATGAGTTCTTACATTTTTCTTTATTACTCATAGAGAATGTCGTATGAAATCATTTGCAATTGAAATTTTATTTATAGAAGTGAAAAATAAGTGAACAAGGTTCTCTTACAATAGATATTGAGCATTAAGGGTAAATTATTGCAAGTAGGAGTTTTGTTTCTTCTTACAATAATTGAATTTGAAACTATGAGACCGATTCTATGGAACTATGGGACCGTGTTTGCTGTGCATTCAGGCGTTTTACACAAACTGTAACGTCACTCGTATGTTATGAAGCTGTGTCAGAAAGACCCTGTTATCCAAGATCGTTTCTTTTGACATGTGTGCGGTTTCTTGGTTACGTTTTCTATCTGACAATCTGAGAAATTTGTCTGACCGCACAACCACCACATGGCCTTGGTGAATATTTAGTATGAAAAATTCTCTATAACATGGCCTTGCCATTACATTTTTTTACTTTCTTTATATTTCTAATGATTCTAAAAAATTTAAACTAGTGGCATCGTGCCTTAAGGCAAATTGCTGGAACTTCCTGTACCGTAATTAAAAATCTTGATACGGAACCCAAAAAAATTTACACAAAATGTGTACTCATTATTAAAATCTCTATAAAATATCTGATAATTTGATGTACATATGTTCAATAAACATTTTTGACCGCCAAATGACATTTTTTTAACTTATTTTCGATAAGAGAGTCCATAACCGCTGGACCTGCCTTCCCAAAAATTTAATCAGTTCTGCATCTTGTCAATACAAGTAAAATGTTTTTTGAATTGTTAAAATGGGACGCTCCGTTTTCTTAAAAACTGAGTTACCGTTTTTGGCACTTTTTGCCCCGTATCTTCGAAACGGCTAGACCTGCCTTCGCTAAAAACTAATCAGCACGTCTCCTCATCAATACGAATGGAAAATTTTTTGAATTATTCAAATCGGTTGATCGATGTTCCCGAAATCGTCGATGACACACACACACACATATATATATATATACATATGCACACACATACGTTTATTGTTAAGGTATGCCAAAATATTCAGAAACTTTTGAAGCGTAAAGACATGTAAAATTTTTATAACTTACCAATGCAGGTAGTTAATTATAATGCCAAATATTGATAAGAACTACAAATTGTGTACTTAAGTTATTACTCATAAAGAATGTCAACAAATGAAATTATTTATAAATAATTACGAAGGAATTATTTTTATTTATAGAAATAATATATTATATATATATATATTCTATTTATTTTTTTTTTAGGTAACTCCGGTGAATTTACGCTTCGGTACCGAGGGCCGCACCATGATGTCCGCCTTGGAGGAGTCTCTTACCGGTGACAGTCATGATGTCGTCGACCAGCCCGCCAATGTCATCACCAAAGTGGCCACTCTCAATCACGAAAACTTCAAATTCGAGGATCAGGAGCAATTCGGAAGGCCTTATAATAAAGACAACTGTATGATATTCCATATGGTCATACCGAATCCAGAATCGACAGCTTTCTTAGTCGATCTGTACACGTATAGTTCAAGAGTAAGTTCGCAAAAATGTCAAAATGCTTGTTTGATTGATTGACTTCTATTTATATGATCTGTGAATGTCAAAGTGTTTTTCAACCTTTCCTCATACTCAGTTCCATTTGCGTAAACTGAATATGGGTTGTTGTCGATAATGCACGTGTTTTTGAAATGTGTAATTGATCCAATCAATATTTTGAGTGCATATTAGTACCCATGTTACTAATTAAATATCAAACATATTTGAATGTTTAAGTTCATTTTCATTTATTTCATATGAATTGTTGACGGCTAGTATTGTTTCATTCTATTTTGAACGCTTCACAAACTATTTTATATCAGTCTCCCAATAAGTGATTCACTATTTCAATAGTGGTGTTCCAGCTATTTATAATGATATAACATTTATAAATGTTTACTTCTAACGGTCAGGGTTATGTAAATTATTTATTAGTTTTATTTTAAATACTGGATTCGTATTATATATTTCATGCTTTTTTATATTTTTGAGTGATGTTTTCTTCAACATGAAACTTTTTCAATATGATACTATTAACCATTATTAAGCAATTTCTGAGCTCGTGAAGCAACTGTTAAAAATATAATTAAGACATTGACTGCCCTGGGTGTCATCGATTACTGGCGACACATTAAATAATAAACGCACATAATTAAATAAATATGTACCTATACAGACAATTTTTTAAACTATTATTATCACAATAGCTTGGCGAAATGAATTCATTATAGAACCCATGAACATAATTTTATTCTTGGAAAAAGAACCAACACCAATTTTCAATAGAATTTTTAGCTACAGTTTTTTCTAACTTTTTAAAAGCAAATTATATATCGTTTTATATTTTATAATTTTTGAAAAGGCCTACGTAACATTACACTAATTTCTTTGGAGAATTAAATCGCAGCACTAAATAATGGGAATAATCATTTAATAACTGAACTGCAATTAATGGTTGTAATTAATGTTTGAACATAATACAGTTGTACCCCGCCTTACGAGCGACTCGTCATACGAGATTTTCTTCTGATTCAGGCATTTTTTATTAAATCAAGATTTGTACTACGATGTAACCTCAAAACTAATGACATTCCAATTTCCTTCTCGTATCCTTACGCATACAACGTTAATGCCGGTACGCCTACAACGACAGATCTCTATTCACGACGACTAATCACAATCCACGCGCATACAAATGATTTCATCGAGAGCGAATGACAAACTGTTCGGGCGTAACCCTATTTCCGTTGCATTTGTACAGCTTTACTCCCTAGTCGCGTCTAAAGAAGTTTTACTTAATGAATTATATGATAATTTATTAATTTTTGTATTTAGTATTTGCTATATTTTTGCAAAATATGTATTTGGTATTATCAACGTTCCATTTATTTTATTATTAATAAAAACACTGTGCTGAAACGAATTAATGGCATTTTAATATTTATATAGAAAAAAATGCTGCGACATACGAAAGATTCGACATGCGAGCGTGGTTTTGGAACGAATTGAGCTCGTAAGGCGGGGTTCCACTGTATCTTGTATTATGCATAAAAATACAAATTTGTTAGGCAATCCACGTGTTAATAATTGATGATAAGCAAATAGATCCATAGATAAACTTATTAACATTTTTATACAATCACTTATATTACTTGCTTTTTTCATTTTTATTGAAATTATGGTTTTGTTTAGTTATCATTTTTCTTGAAAATTTATTAGTATTATACTGAAAGTTTCCTGTTAAGAAAGAAAATCAATCAAAAAGTACACATGAATGCTGAGATCTTGACATAGAATTCAGGGTTTTATATGCATTTAATAAATAAGTGAAATGGTAAGAGTGAATTAATTGAAATTACATAGTGAGCTATTAAGATTTTCATGATTCTATTAAATATTCTGGATATCTGTGAACTTGAAAAAAACTAATTTGAGAATGTCGAATTTGCTATATGTTTTTCTGAAAATGAAATAAGCATATGTTAAGTAGTTCGTAAGCATTAGTTTGCTGACGTAATTGTCTGCTGACAATAGTACTTTTAAGACATATGATCGTATTTTGGGAATTTGTACGGGTTGGGAAACACTGACATATCAAATTACTAGTTATTACGGCATAAAAATATACCAACTGAGTGTTTGTAGTATTTGCAAATCCAATACATAATTTCGTATGCTGTGTCAGAAACAAATTAATTTTAAAGTTCTGAATTTCTTTTTTGGCAGGTTTTAACAGCCGATGAACGAGACGTCGCTTCAGAGTCGGAGAGCTTCGTTAAATTCAGTGTTGGTGCATTTCTTTAAATGGCATCAATAAAAATTTGTGTTAATATGAACTTTAGGTCCTCTTTCAGTGTGATTGTGTTCTATCAAGCATTCGATATTTTATTAATCATTTTTAAGTCACAATCTTCACATCATGACCAGTTACTTATATTCGGATTGTTCGATTTCACGCATTTGATTTCAGATGGGATTTTTAAAAAAAGTCATTATATAATTCTTCTATACACTGGTGTATATAGAAATAAATAATGTAGCAAAAGGTAAATTGAATAATCAGTGAAATAATAAATCTCGCAAACTTTTTCCAAATTTAAATTTTGATTTATTTTGATCTGTTTGGTTTAAAAACTGTGGTACAACTTGATTTGAAGTCAGTTATGTTTTTGGCGCATATATCCAAACAGATTACATATAAGACATACGGCATTACATATTGTCCAATATATAAACATTTTTCATGTTCATAAATGTCTTGAGTAATATTTTTGGGCAATATTTGTGTTATAGCATCTAAAGAAAATGAAGTCCAATTCGTTTCATCTATCACTTTTCATTGGTATTTGCTTATGCATCCCAATCTGCTTATAAAACCTTCTTAATACGTTGGATTTTGTCAGCATGTTATAATTATATCATAGATTCCTTTATTAAAAATTAATAGAATTAATGACATTTTTCACATCAATACAGTGAAATAAAATAAACCCATAAAGATTTCTTCTTTGTAAAATATTCTCATTCTATGGGATTGATTGGGCATTTTGAAATTGTTTCAATACTCAAAGTTTTGCTGGAAGTTTATTTATGGTTGTTATTTTTTTTGATCAGCATATTCATTGGATTCACCTTAATAACTTTGCTAGGAAGTATTTAGATGAATACTTTCATTGGATATTATATGTTATTGAATTTTATTGTGATCAACACATCAATATTTGAGTAACATAATCTGTTAAGCTTAAAACGTGCACGTTTAATTTTTTTTTATACCATTGATTTTTTTCATTTTGCCGAGTGCAATGGTGTGGAATTACAATATATACAGCTTTAAGGTCGATGTGAAACTAAAAACAAGCTTTACAGGTTAACATTTCTGATAGAACACATTGTACTTAACGATCTTTAGATACTAACAGTTTTACATGTTTTCTGTGCGGATGATAGCGGATCAATATATTATAAATAATTTTATTTAATGAATTAAAATATTTCAATCCTAATTGGCATATGTAAACATGCTCATCTTAAGCAACAAAAAACAGTTAAGTGCAAAAAATGATCGCAGAACCGTTCCGGTCAGAGAGATGACACAGCAAGTTTGACGCGCAAACTATTATTTGCGTAAATTTTTTATTACATATATTTTTTATTCGATATAAAAAATTTTGCCTCTCGTCAATGGTGCAAATGTTTTATAAATTGGTTTTCCCTGTGTAGGCCAAGACCGGAGAACCTCCGCAGCATCTTGGATATCACTACATAATGCCCGGCCAGCTCAAAAATTCCATTGGAAACATAGAAGTGCCAATAACTTGCGCGATTAAAAACCGTCCAATTGGATTAATGTATATAGAGTATTTAGTTGTGAAACCTATGCAGAATTACAAATGCAATTTTGCTGTTTCCTATGCCAAGCATTGGACTTCTGCATGGACTGGTAAGTTAAACCATCATTAGTGCTAGTATCATAAAAACTCTAGTTTCTAGTACTAGTACTACTATCATAAAAACTCTAGATTCTAGAGAAATTCTAGAGAAAATATATTTGTAGAGTAACTGAAGATTTTAATTTGAAAATACAATTGATAGTTTTCAATGTTATTTTTTAAGTAAAACTTCTTTAGGCGCGATTATCCGTGTTAATCCGTACAAATGCAACGGAAATAGCGTTACGCCCGAACTGCACGTTATTCGCTCTACATGAAATCATTTCAATACGGGTCGATTGTGATTAGTCGTCGTGTATGTGAACAGAGATCTGTCGTTGAATGCGTACCGGCATCAACGTTGTATGCGTACCGATATTAACAAGGAAATCGGCATAGATAAATAAACATTTTAAAGTTTCATTGTAGTAGAAATCTTGATTCAATGAAAAGTACCTGAATATTTTACCCTATTCCTTGAAAATAATAAAACAAATTAATCATTTGTGCCGTGTACTAAACGTAAGTTTTTTGATTAGAAATGAATTCTATATTATTCGCAGTTTCTATAAACCTTTGAAGTTATTAAAATGGAAAATATTTTTAAGGATAGACAAGTATTACAGCTGTTCAAAGAATGAGATTATATCGCCAGCGAAAAAGTAAGCAGTCAATGAATGTATGTTAATTTTAATTACATGAAGTTCTTCAAACACAATTACATGATGAGTGAAGTTGCTAAAACAATATTTCTTTAGGCGTTGTTTTACATAATCCACTGTGTGAACAAATATTATAGAATGTATTAACCAGCAATTACTTCATTTCTCTAATGAAGGTCCAAGTCCTAAATGCTAATTACAATGACAAACCGATCATGTCATATTTGAAGTACGACTTTAATTACATTATTGTTTTTAAACATTATACATATTTTTAATGCTATTATAAATATATAATTTATAATTTATCATTATATTAATGTGTATAATGGTTGACACTAACAAATGTGTGCATCACGAGTGTAACCATATTACTATTAAATATTATTTGAAATGGTTATATGATGTATTTATTTTTACTTAAATGCAATCTTGTACAGTTTGTACAGAGTCTCTATTTTTATATAGTAAATATGAACAAATACTTCTAAGGTGATACATCAAATAGAAGGACTATGTTTATAGAACAATCTTTAATGTTCCAAACATATCGACATAAAATATTATATTTTATGTCATAATCATTGCACATAGTTAAGACTAATAATTAAATTATTATAGTTTGATAAATTATTAGTAGCAAATAAGCTTATTTGCTACTAAAACTAGTAAACTAGTAAACTAGTAAAACTAGTTTTACTTCAATCGCGTGTGAACCTTACGCGCACTCTTTTCTTTATTGTCTACGTTTAGATTTTAATCATTTTCTAGATGACAATTTACCAATACTTACTTATTTTCTATTATAGGTCTAGATGTGGGGCACAGGGGTCTGGGAACCTCCTTTCGTGATAAGAATGGTGGTTCCGTTCGAGAGAACACCATAGCCTCTATGAAATCTGCAGCAGCCCATGGAGCTGACATGGTCGAATTTGATGTGCAGCTCAGCAAGGATTACGTTCCAATCATTTACCATGACTTCCAAGTCTGTGTATCAATGAGAAAGAAAAAATATTATGAATATAGTGAAATGCTTGAACTACCTGTTAAGGAATTAACACTTGAGCAATTGCAAAAACTAAAGGTATATTTACAAAACTTTGCTCTATTACTTTGCACTTTATCCTTACCTATGCCTTTCTTTTTATTTAGGTTTATCATGTTGTCGAAGGAAGGGAAAATGAACAGAGGTTTTTCGATGAAGATTTAGAAGAACATCAACCTTTCCCACAATTATCTGAAGTCTTAAATGTTATTGATACAAAAGTAGGTTTTAATGTAGAAATTAAATGGACAATGAGACTCAAAGATGGCTCGTATGAGCTGTATAATCCATTTGACATGAATATGTATGTAGATAAGGTAAGAAGCAATTTATATATGCAATTAATGATATTTATAGTAATCATCTGTAGTGATCTGAATTCTATTATTTTTTCAAATGTAGATTCTCGAAGTTGTTCTCAAAAATGCTGGTGAGAGGCGTATTGTGTTCTCATGCTTCCATCCCGATATTTGTACTATGATACGTTTGAAACAAAATTTGTATCCTGTAATGTTCCTTACACAAGGAATGAGTGAAAAGTGAGTCTCTATTTTTATATAATAAATATGAACAAATACTTCTAAGGTGATACATCAAATAGAAAGACTAGGTTTATAGAACAATCTTTAATGTTCCAAACATATCGACATAAAATATTATATTTTATGTCATGATCATTGCACATAGTTAAGACTAATATTTATTACACTCGCATAAAATTATTATAGTTTGATAAATTATTATTACTTATCTAATGAATTTTTTATTACAGATATCCTCCTTATCATGATGTCCGCTGTATTAATATTGAAATGGCAGTTCAACATGCCGTTTGCCAAGATATTTTAGGAATAGTTGTTAATACTGAAGATTTATTACGTGATTCCTCTCAGGTACATTTTTTAACATGTTTGAACCATAGTCTATGATACATGTTAATATAAACATGAAATTTCAGATAAGTTTGGCAACAGATGCTGGATTAGTTATTTTTTGTTGGGGAGAAGAAAATAATAATAAGGAAACTATTCAATATTTAAAGAAACTTGGTCTTCATGCTGTTATATATGATATGCTTGATTTAAATATCAACAAAACTGTAAAGGTAAGCAGGAATTATAGTAATATATAGTAATTGATTTAAATAATAACAAAACTGTAAAGGTAAGCAGGAATTACATAATAGCACAAATTTGAGTAAATTATTTAACAAGGAGTCATCACGCATTACATTAAATAAATACAAATTTATCATGTTTGTATCCATACTAAAAGAAAGATCAAATAGATACCGATGATATTTATAGATTAGCATGATTTCATTACTTTTCTTTATTTTTTTATAAGATAAATTTATATTTTTAGGAGAGTGTATTTTTACTTGAAACGAAAGAATCTAAGACTAGTGATGAATTATTAACTATAAGTATGGAACAAAATGATAGTATTATTCAAAGAGAAGCTGAACCAATCCCCAAAATGTTGGACTTAACTGAAGCTCGAACATTACTGGATAATGTTTCTACAGCTACTTCACTTGTATCTATTTCTAGTATAAATCAACAGTGATAAGTGTATTTAATTCTTACACTTTCACTTAGTGATAAATTGCTTGTAATTCCATTTATTGTTTTTATATCAAAATGTTAGTGAATTTTAGTAACTTTTATTTATATACATAATAAACTTTTAAATTATTCTTTCTATACAAAGATGCATATTAGTGCCTAATTCAGTATAAAATGTATTGTGACAACAAATATTATGTGATGATTAAATCTATGATATATAACTTTTTTATAAGTAACGTATATAGAAATTTATTACGTGCTTTTTACATGCAAAATTCAAGTATTATGCAACATTTAAATCTTCCATCATTAGAATATTTATATCTTACATTTTATCTTATTGGTCAAATAAAATATTTGGTTAGAATAAAAGCTGTTTTTCATTTAATCATATTTAATATAATTCAATTGGCCAAAATAAATATATATATATAATATATATATATATATATATATATATATATATATAGATAAAAGTGATTTGAAATTAAAATATTTTACTTTTTGTGACTAGATATTGTACTACCTACAAATCAAAGTGTTCACAAATTATGTTTTAAAATATGTCGAGCTGTAGATGTTTACCATGATATTCAAAGAAATTGTGAATTCATTTCCCTAATTCTTCGTTTTATCTTTGCATGGATATCATCTATAATCTTACTGCGTATATATGCAATATGTCGGAGTATTATTTGCCAAAACAAAATAGTATTTAATCACAAATATAACATTTGGATTTTACATTATTCGGTTTGAAATTTCATGCATTTTTCTAACAGTTTTCGAATTGCAAAACTAAAAAATTAATCGCCGACATTTTAAAAAATAACGAACGAACTTCACGTGGCTCGAATTTTCGCTTGTTTTTTTTTCAAGTTTTCAGTAATAAAAAAAACAAAAGACATCTAAAATTAAATTTCGAAAAATATAAAAATTATCTAATACAAAAGTTCGCATTTTTTTTCAATTCAATTCACGCATAAAGTTGTACGGAAAAACGAAAAGGTAAGATAAGTTCAACGGACATGAATTTTGTTTGTTACTGTTTTTACGGGACATTTTGACTACGCACTTGGACAGTATTATTTTTACTTGCGTTTTTGGAACCCGCGTTATTTGAATACGAAATATAAATTGTTTACTTCTTCAAAAAAACGTTAAAACTTAATTTATGAACATATTCCATTTTTTTAAAATATTTTTGGTTGGATTTGGCGACATGTATCTAATTTTTGACACTACATTGACTTTTTATCGGTATTTTTACTTTGGACGCATATCCTGATTGTTCAGCGCCTAATCATCTTATGCGCTGGACGAGATGTGCTGGAACCAGAAAAATAAATGACTAACGGTCTTTAGAAATCTGATTGACGTGTGACAAATTTGACTTGACATTAGTGATTGTTAAATTGAAAATTTTGACAATGGCGAAAAAGTGTTGTGTTCCTGAATGTTTTTCCTATCTGCATACGCACATTCTAGTGCATCGTTTTCCTACAAATATAGAGCGAGCAGAATTGTGGAGGCAGTTGGTGGATAATCCTCAACTTGAGACTTATCCTGTTGAAGAACTGAATAAGAGGTATTCGATCTGCACGAACCATTTCCGCATGGACGACTACAAATCCTTCACGCGAAAATTGAAGAACGGGGCTGTGCCGACATTGAATTTGCCGAACTTTAACGAAGATAAAGCAAGTTTGATCGCTAAAAGTTTGACGTTGCCATCTTGTTCTGGTGTGAAACGTAATCGGAATCGATTATTATCTGATGAATCATGTCCGACGACCAGCAGCACGGTGTCATCCGAGTCTGGTATATCATCCCCAAGTAATTTGTCTACTGACTTTGAGGACATTCCTCAAATGAAGAAGATTACCAGGTCATTTAAAAAGGCGAAGAACTGCTCTAGAGCTTATCATAAGTATTTATATATTATGGATCGAAGTTCTTCAGACAATAGCGATTGCGAGTGCGAGGCCATGAATCGCCGAAGCGAGAGCTGCTCTCCTGCACATGTAACTAAAAAAAATTCTAATACAACTAATAAATAAGTAAATTAAATAGATTATGTGTTGTGTTATGTGTTATGTGTAATTTGTGTATATATGTCCTTTTCCTTAACTAATCTAGTTTGGTTGAATTGTTGACAATAGTGTTTGTTCAAAACCCAGTGGTTTTATAGTTTTGTAATTTTATATTCTAACCAAAATAAAAAGATAAAAACTGGAAAATATCATTATTTGACGTCTTAGCAAAGGTATTTAGAAAGGATTTTTCATTTTTCATGCCGAAGTTTTTCATTTTAGGCTTTATGGATTATGGTTAAAAAACTCGAACAGATGGACATGAGTTTAGTCAACATAGATAATATAGTAACAAGATTAACCTGTTGTCGACATCTTATTTTTTGTGCAAAATTCGTGACATAAATAAAAAAAAATTGAAACAAAGTGCAAGTGCAATAGGAAATGAGGTGATGCTGTTATAAAAAATTACAAAAGGTAATTATGGTTAGAAGATATTCAATTAACACAAACTATGGTATAGAGAATTATATGTAGTATTTGGTAAAATATTATTCAATTGAAAGGACGATGATTAAATTCACACGCCATTTTGATGTGATATGAATTAAATTCACGCCATTTTGATGTCATATGGATGAATTGATGCAAATGGACTAAAATATTTTGAAAATGAAACTTTTTTCTATAGTTACAAAATTATTTTTCGATTTATCAATAAATGGATATATAAAAAATACTGATAAATTTATTTATTTTGATAATACTATACACTATTTATATAATTATATGGAGTTAATTTAGAGTTTAGAAATATTTAAGACTTAGAACATCTACTCTGTGAAGAAAAATGTGTATGTTTGATTTGAGTGAAAATCATGGATATATATCCATGACTTTGCAAATATGAATAATTAAAAATTTAATTTTTTGACGCCTTTTGCTCAATATATTTTGCTTTATAAAGTATGCTTACAAATTATTGCATGAATTTAAATAACAAAACTATAGTTTTAGTTGTATTTTTAAATCAGTTCAATCTTCGAATTTTTATTCAAATACACCGCAGCCAAAACATAGTATATTTGATGCCTAGACATATTGAATCCCGTACGTAATTGATGTTTGATAACTAAAGGTTTATAAATTATATAATAGTACTTTAAAATATTTTTCATTATATATATATATAATATATATAAAGAGTTTATATAAAAATAAAGAGTTTAATGATATTATGTGAACAAAATATAGGATATATCCTACATTTTGTTCACATAAACTTATATGTTTCATACATATATCAGCAATTTCATCAAATTAAATGAGAGTTGTATTAATTTCTTTTATATATTGAATAAAATTACGCGCGTTTTAATATTAGTTAAATGACGTCTGAATATTTTAACATAAGCAAAAATATAAAAATATAAATTCAAAAAATCATCCGGTGATTTGCACAATATTGGCAGCATTGACAGTTAGTTCGTTGTTTGAATGGTAACTTCATACCTGACAGTTGTTTTATGAAATGTCAAATAAACCGCTCTCCAGTAAGGTGCCTGAGCAGTATAATGGTATAATATATTAATTATATGTTATATTATAATATAGTATACAAGTTTTCCTTTCTTTGCATTAAAAAAAGCATTTTCTTCTGAAGCAAAATCTATATATATAAAATTAATTATTTCTGCCAATTTCTGCGATCGACTGAGAGTTTACTTTTTGTTTTCACATATTCCTTTATTGAATTTTGGTGCAATGAAATTATATTTTAACGATGGAGTGGCTTATGTTTGGAATTCGCGAGATTGGCTAAAATTACGGCAAGAATATCGAATTGTTGGTAATTTAAGAGGTACAGTTGCTTCATCACCGAGACAAGAGTCAATATTAGGTAAGTCTTCCATTTGTCCATAATGACAGCAATATTTAATTTGACTATTAATTTCTAGGCTTACCTCTAGCTCTATTACCTGAAGAAGTATTGTTACTTGTCAATAAGGTTATAGCTAGATTAATTAGAAGTAAAGGTTAGATATTGCTCCAAGTGAAAGTGAACAGCATGCATTTCAAGA
>NW_020536347.1:0-17071 GCF_003426905.1 Ctenocephalides felis | reverse complement strand
CATGTCGCTGCAAGACCTTGACAATGAATTTCTTCTATAAAAATTACTAATAACTTTTTTCATAAAGATTACTATCGCACAATGATTTTTGAACCATATGAAGTATACAGGTAAGATAAATAATACAAGCAAAACAGACATAATGTTGATCAAAATTAATTAATCGATCAATTTATTAAATCAACTAAAAACATGGAATTTATTACTCAGAATGCATCAGGATAGATTTTTAGACCTGAATGCATACATAAATTAGGGAAAAAATAATATAGTAATATTATATGTTATTTTATTCTATAGCTTCAATCAACAATAATAATTGAGAAATTAACGAAAATAATTATAAAAACTCAAAATTCACATTAAAATTGTTAAAAATCTCGAGCAATAGATCACAATGCAGTATGATTATTCATGCCAATTAATAATTCTTGTTGGATTATCATCCCGAAAAAACATATATTATAGCATATGTGAAACTTGATTAGAACAAAGAAGGAAAAAATAGAAAAACAAAGGCGAGGGGCAATACATTAGTGCCATTCAAAAAGTTGATTTTTTCTCGATATTGGTCGATCTTTTGAGAAGTGTAAATCAAAAAAATATATCTTGACTGAATGTTGACTAATCTATGCTAAACGAAATTAAAATTCATAAAAAGAAAAATAATATTAATTAATACAAATTATATTTTAAATCCAAAGTTATTCATATCTTAAATTAATGCGTCGTTCAACAATATTCAATTAGGCACTATTGAATCGATACGAAAAAAAAAAGTATATTGCAGAAACTTATAGAGCATTAAATAATTTCACTAAACGTAACTTCAAAGAAATCATGTTGAAATTTCTTTCAACAGAGACCAAATTCTATTCAACATTCACTTTGTTTTTGGGCAGCGGCAACAACTTGCACTTTGTTTCAAATCCAAAACGCAAAATGTTTCGTTAGTACTAATCCAATTTGAAAAATAAAGCAAACAATTTTATTTTGAATGTAAAGTGTAGGAATTAAGAATATTCTGACTTGTTTACCTCAAAGTCTTTTCCACCAATTCTGTATTGTACGAGTATATAATTTGCTGGCACTGGCATCTGTAATTACGTTCGGCCACATCTCTGCTATTCGTCGTAGTCTCAATAGTATTGCTTTGTTTCGTCGTATTTGTATTATTGTAGTTATGATTTTTACTTAAACTGTTATTATTTGTATAAACGTTACTGTTTTCGGATGTGGCCGTTGTGCTGTTGTGGTTTGTCATGCGACTAGGATACCTCTTCACATCGTACGTGTCGACTAAAGCCATGAATCCATCCGGGAATGCAATTGCGAAAGAGATCAGCGCGGCCAATTCGCCGTCGCTCGCCTCCTCCGGTCCGATGTCGAGCAGGGTGGACAACTTCTGGCGCCAGTCAATGCTCAGTTGGCGCAGGTCCTTCGCGTGGGACGTCTTTTTGCACTGCAGCAGAGTGCTGCGTAATTCCTCCACCGATGTGAACGAAGTTATGTACGAGTGGGCATGGGTTCCCTTCACCGGTATGTTGAACAATTTACCGGCTAGAACATTGCTCGTCCCATCAAAACCGCCTATATTTGAAAAATACTGTTATTTTAAATTATCAATAAAAATTTAATCTATTGTAACACAACAAGTATTGTGCATATCAACAAGATGTTTCTTTTTTTAAAAAAAGCTGCATTACTAATAGTATTTACAAGAGCTAACGAAATAGTATTTACTTGCTATAATATCTGTCATCTAAAAATTGGTCTATTTCCATGTACCTCAAAATGAAGTACCAATATTTACATTTACTATGATTGTGTTGCAGAAAACCTTATGTCCCAATACAATTGAATGCAATTGAATTTCGGCAAATATTTAACCTATTTTCAAATAAATATCAGTACACAATCTCCAACAAGGTTAAGCGACACGCAAGCGATCATTTCCCGACAATAAGAGCAGCAGCATGCACAGCTGATTGCTTCTTTAAACATAAACGCAGAGACAGATCAAAGTAAACACAAATGCGTGAGTCAATAATTTAGGCCTACAAGTAACGAGACCTTTCTTTCTATAGAGTTGTAAAAAAATTTCAATACTACCTAATAAAATGTTAAATCGATCGTTTCGACTTTCAATTGTTTTATCTACTAAACAAAATAAAAATAAATCTACCAATTGATAAATTGATAAATAAATAATAAAAATATTTCATGATTCATTGCGTTATTTATGGTGATTATTTACTAGTTGGATAGTGCTTTGAAGAGACGAAATTTTCCCGAATTCAGGTCGGAAGTAGTTAAATTTCAATTTACGGAATGAAAGTATTATTTGTATGACTATCAAAACTTCGACTTCAGCTCATCGCTCGAATCTGGCTGGTTACTGATTTTATTAATATAGTTTAAATTAAAAAAAAGTCCATGTCATTATTTTATTTCAGTCTCGTTAGTTATTAAGTAGCATCCTGCGAATCCGAGAAATGATCATCTCTGATGTCTCTTTATTAAGACTATAAATGTCTTTAGATGTACACAAATTATCTTAATAATTATGACAATTCTTGTATACGTCGGGGATCCGAGAAGTGCTATCAATACGAAAATATAGCAAATATTAATTTAATTGAGATTGTTCCTTCCGTAATCCATGCACAAACTTATTTCCCCCAGAAATTTTAGCGATCTGCACATCATTAGTTGCAACACTCATTTTAAAATCAAGTCGACTATTTTTAAACCGGAGATTCATCGAAATATTCGAATTTGAAGTTTGAAGTGAACAGGAAAATGCAAATAATCGAAGTCGATTTTTTATCTAAAGCAATTAGCCCTGTTTCGGAGTTTGTGAACTGTAATAGCTGCACGAGAGCTTGGCGAGTTCGATATGTAAACGGTGTCTGCACGTCGTATTAATAGTCGAGGATCGTGGTTGGCACCAAATGGTACGGACATTTAAATCAATAACACTGAACAACGCCGAAGCTCTCGCATAAAACGCAACGTTTTGACATGATTTTGACACCCCGCGTGAAACAAAAAAGATGAAACGATCATGTGCATCAGTGAACGGAATCGAAAAAACCATCGGCGGAGCCTAAATACGATCGCCAATACTAAAATCAACATTATTTCTCCCCATCGCGAGGACGTTGTTAAACATTCGAATATACAAATCTGCACATTTTTTTTAATTTCCTAGCCTTGATTTTTTCTGACATTGTAATTGCTATAGGAACGTTAGTTTTGCTCAATAACTTTTGTACTCATTTATCCATATTAAATAAAAAAATAATTATATATATATATATATATATATATATATATATATATATATATATATATATATATATATATATAATTTTCAGAATATAAAATTCCATTAATATAGAAATTAATATCATTTATTAAGTAACATTACGTCTGTTTAGTTTGCTTTAATTACATATACAACACCCCTAAATAAAATACAAACACAATTAAGTCTTGGTCTCCATATAATGCGGAGTGTAATTTGATATGGTGCTGTGATAGTCCTACTTTATTGGTCTAAAATGTACAGCAACATCTTTCTGATTTTTTTGAATATTGTGGACATTCTATTCTAATATCATATGCTTTTGAATATTGACTAGTGATGCACGGCATCGTGCCTTAAGACAATTAGCCGGAACTTCCAGTAGCAAAAATTAAATTTTTTAAAATGCTTTAACATTTTTTGAAAACTGAAAAAAATAGATTTTTAAGAATTTTGATATTTAAAAAATAAATTACCTTATTGATAAATTTGATTTTTTTTATTTCTTGAAAATTCTGAAATTTTTTTCAAAGCAATCGCGCTGCGTAGCTGTTTTAGAGAAAAAATATCGGAGCGCGTAAGCGCCGCAGTTCAACGAATAAACATTAGTACGGAACCCATAGAAATATAGACAATATTTGTACTTAGTATTAAAATCTATATAAAACCTATAGAGTTAATATAGAAGTAAAAATAAAAACGGTTAGATTCAAAATTAAGTATGTAATACAACGTTTCTATGCAGATCAACAAATTTTAGCTACATATAATCGCAATTTAAATTTGTCATTAATTGCAAAATACTACGTCCTTCATTGACTGTGACAATGGAAAAGCCCTTTCATTCGTTGATGGCGCAGTCATAATTTACAACATTAGAATAAGAAGAGGTCAGCCAGTTATTGATGTGAATCCAGACGCGTAAGATTCCTATGAGAACCGCATGTGATTTCAAATAAGACATTCGTAGAAATTTTTCTATTCTCCATTTCAAATTATTTCTATCAAAAAGATGTCATTTAAATTTTTGTCTGCTTTTCGTCTGCAAAAGTCTATAGAAAACAAAATGTTACAAATAAAAGTCTAGCTTTTTTCTCGAGTAGATATAGGAAATCCAATGACAACCTTGAAATTTTTATAATCCGCTAACGAGTGTTAATCTCGAGTACTATATGCATCGTTCATTTATCTTTTTGATAAGACCAGTACGTTATTGTTAACATGACTTATGAAATTACATCATGATCATTGTTTCGATAACGCTGATTGAAAATAAACGAGATTTTAGTCTTATATACGAACATAGTAGAAGCCTGAAATAAACTTTAATATTTGATCAATGATTGATTCATTTCAAATTTAAATTAAATTTTGATTTTAATAACGTAGGAAAAAATCAAAATAATCAGAAATATTACATCCGCCCAAAGACAAGCATAATGCACAAAAAATAATGACGATATCGCAAAGTATGATAAATATATAGGAACTTGATAATTTAATTATATAAAACTAAATCGTAAACAGCACTAAATGACGTAATATAAACATTGAGAATATAAATAAATATATGCTGACATCATTAACATTTGTAAAATAATAACGTAAGCTATAAATGTACCAAACGCGATCATACAAAATTTTGCACTTATCATTTAAATAAAACTGCTAATAATAAAATTGTAATTATATGACAATGTAGAGAAAAAATAAAACTTCATATTAATCTGGATGACAAACCCAGGTGGCCCTACATCCAGGTTTGCCCGGAACAGTTACGGATTTCCACTTTGCCTCCCGGTTTCAGGTGTTTTGTCCCGTATTGTTTCATAATTTTAAAAAATATAGGCGTAAATTGAACCATCGCTATTACTTGATAATGAAATTATAGCAACTCATCGAGTATCTAAAAAAATAATATACTACGAGTATGTTGTTTATGTTATATGAAAGAAAGAATTGCCGAATTACAAATATCCAAAGATGTTTCAAAATAGCCTCTCACTTTAATAATTTCGAACTTCCATTTTCAAATATACTATCACTAGCAAAAAAATTACAAAAACGAACTTTTTGACTTCCTGGCACAAGTACTTCAGACAAACAGTAAATTTCGAATAAAAATAACCCTTAAAGCGATATGTTTTACCACATTAAATTGTGCAGATTTTTATACGAGACTACAAAAACAAATACGAGGTCTGTTCAAAAAGTACCCGGAATTTTCGTTTTTCCAAAAAAATATTTATTTATTCGTCTACATTAATGTGGTCCCCTTCAAAGTAGTCCCCCCCAGATATAATACACTTATGCCAGCGTTTTTTCCAATTTTCGAAGCACCCTTGATATTCACTTTTTGATATGTCCTTGAGCACTCTCAGCGATTTTCTTCAATCGAGGAAAACCGCCGTCCTTTCATGGGTCTCTTCAACTTTGGGAATAGGAAAAAGTCACACGGAGCCATATCTGGTGAATATGGAGGTTGGGGCATGCTACGGTATTGTTTTTGGCCAAAAAATTACGAACAAGCAACGACGAGTGAGCAGGTGCGTTATCGTGGTGCAACAGCCATGCATTGTTAATGAATTGATATGCCAACTTCATCAGCAACTTCTCTAATTGTGATTCGGCGATCATTCATAACCATTTTTTCCACTTCTTTCCCCTTTTATCGTTTGTTGACGTGCTGGGTCGACCGGAGCGTTCGTCATCTTCAACGTCTTCGCGGCCATCTTGGAACGCTTATACCACTCGTAAACACTTGTTTTTTTCATAGCAGACTCACCATAGGCTTTTTGTAACATTTCACACACTTTGTTACACTTTATTTCATTTTTACGCAAAATTTAATACAAATTCTTTGACTTTTCAATTCTTCATTGTAAAAATCGCCGAGCTCAGAAAAACACGTCGAACTTAGCGACTACCACAGACAAAGTAAACAGTGAATATAGCTGAAAATTTCATCATACTTTAGGGGCATGTATACCAACACAATAAAAAAAAAATTTTGACAATCAGACACTCCAGACCCGCGAAATTTAAAAATTCCGGGTACTTTTTGAACACACCTCGTATAAATGTTTTGTTAGCAATTTTAAATCAAACAATTATCCATTTACAAATAAAATTATTAAATAGTATTTATTATTCATTGTATCATTAAATAGTATTTATTATTTTCAATCACATTTAAGTAGATATTTAGCATTGATAGCGCCGCCCCCTCCGTCCGGATTAGCAAAGCTCCATCATGGATTGAAATGAAAAATATGGTCTCATATTTGCGCAAAATATTTTTATACTTTATATTTATACTACATTGAAAATTAAAAATATCTTCAAACGCCATGGGACGACTTCAAATGTTTTTCATATAAATATTACTATTTTAATTTAATTGCACAGCAAGAGAATGAAATATTGTTTATTTTCATTGATAAAAGACTTCCTAAATAAATATAAACATAAAGAATAAGCATGCACAACAACAAATAAAGATAAAGAATAAACATTTAAATAGCAAATAATTAAAAAAAATAACAGGATTACGAAAGATGCGTCACAATGCTGTGCCAAAACGACAGATAAAATTATTTAAATCTATAAGCAAGACTATGAGTCCAAGTACTCATCAAAAACGTTTTAATGAAATTATTGAACTCTGTTTTAGTCAAAAAAAAAATGTCGAGGCCAAAGACCAGAGATCAGATAGCAATTAATGCCTTCTAAATTTGATCTAGAATTTTCGATTTGGATTTAAAAAATGTTTAGATGATATATCATGAACAAAATCGATAGATATTTTAAATTTATTAAAACCAAGACAATAGGTTATAATGAATTATAAAGAAGCGAAAACAAAATAAATAGATAATTTAACTAAAAATAAAGATTTTTTCTATTTGTATCGTTTGTTATTAAAATAAAAAAATGGTAAATACTTTTCGTTACAATTAGTCGAATTAATTCTGAGAAATAAATTTCCTGCGATGAATTATAATTGGTTGTATAATACAAACGTTTTACATGACTTGTTTATTGTTATTAAATAAACTATTAAGCAATTTGGACGATAAGAAATTCTTACGAGAAATTGATTGCAAAATTCAGAACGTAACATAACTCTGATAATTTGTAATAATTCAAAATTTTCTTCCGAGTGTAAAAATGTAATTTTGAAAACATTTCAGTTAATTTATATATTCATGATACTTAAACTTAAATATAATGGATCGTTTTGTGCAAAATGCCAAATGCGCAATTCTCTAAATGAAATATCAGTGAACAAGCAAAACAATGCCTTGAATCAATTAAAATACATAAATAAAAAAACAATTATTTGTAATTATCTCAGATAATGTTATTGTAATCAGTAATGGAAAAATGTGTTCAAACATTATTATTCGCTGTAACAAATTATAATTATTTTAATCCACTATATAAACTGCGGAAGTTTAAAATTGGCGCTACGTTGCTAATTATTTTATAATTTACGAATTCACTGCGTACTTATTCAAAATTAGATATTAAGAGTACATAAATCATTATATGTAATTAAGAATTGAAGATATGTTGAATTATTATATGCCTCAAGTAGCAATGCACATTAGTCGATCAATTGTTAATGCACATCATACACTTTTATTTAAAAAAATTGTAATAAATGACATATCGAACTCATTCTTGGTGTTTTGCATGAAGATGTAAGATTGTGACATTCAAGGCAAATTTCTGAAATTCTGCTTCTTTCATAAACAAATATTAAATCAATAAAGTTATTAAACAAATTGAAATTTGAAATGCATATGGAAGTTGCATAGTAAATGTATAATAATGTACATGACATCGCCTTAAGACAAATTGCTGAATCTTCCCGTAACATTTGAAATAATCAAGGAATTTTAAATGTTTTCAAATAGATTATTATAAATATTGCAACTTTCATTATTCATATTTTGCAGACAAAATGTAAGAGCAAAAGAAAAGTAAATAAACAAAACTTAATCAAACGGATTTATAATGAAAGACCTTATCTCATATTTCTAACAATAAGAACTCTTTAAACTGAATTGCTAAGTTAAAATTAATTACTTCAAGTATATAAATGAGCTGGAATCAAAATTAAAATCCTAATTATTTTCGATACTTGAAACAACTTTTTTAGAAACAAAAGGAAAATTGAAATTTTGAAATAATTTATTTAGTCTTCCCCAAAAACTAATCGTTTCTTCACACTATCGACACAAGCCAAATGTTTATGAATCATTCAAATCGGATGCTTCGTTCTCTCAAAAACCTAATTTCTTTTTCTACACTCTTTGCTCCGACAGGCTGGGCCTGTCTTTGCCAAAAACTAATCAGAACGTGTCCTCATCAGTTGGAATCGAATGTTTCTTGAATCATGCAACTCGGTTGATTCGAAATTGTGGACAAAAAATTGTATCCACACATACACACATTTATATTCTGTAAGGTATGCCATAATGTTAAGAAACATCAGAAACGTAAAAATAGGCAAAAATTTTCATTTTCCATTTTAGACGATTACTATAACTTACACTATGGGAAGTTAAAAATATATTTGAAAATTTGAATATCCTGATTTTTTTTTTTTTGCGAGAAACCAAAATGGTCAAGTAATGATTTGAAAGCAAAAATTTAGTGGAAAAATATATGTAAATTCATTTATAATTAGTGCATATATCATGTTAATTTACTATTCTAAGTTTTTAGAACGATTTTCTTCGCAATTTCGAATGATTTTTGAATGTGTTATGCGTCAGTACATGGGTACATACATAAAGTGAATAATCAGAAAATTTGGAAGACTAGATATAAAAGACCTGAAGTGAATATCAATTTCAATGCCTTATCCTCTGTAAATTATTAAAGACAATAATGTTTTTGCGGACAGGTTTTGATAATGACATAGAAATAGTAATTTGAAAATAATTGCAATGTAAGTCAAAGAAACATATCCGTAAGTGTGTGATACTAATCGCATGCGTATGAGCAATTTCCATGCGTTATTACGTATTACTCGATAAAATAATTTAGTTGAGACCTTGAGTTTGAAAAAAGTTCAAAGCGAAAACGATTTATCATATCAGAAACGTTCAGCCTTTGAGAGGCGACATTATTCACACGAGACCCGTACCAGCCGATTCTAATAATGAATATGTTCGGTACCATCTAGTAACACCTAAACGCGTACACTATATCGCCTCGCACATTAGCTGTAGCTGTAGCACTAGAAAATGTTCTACATATATCATAATGGGGTGAATGGGCCTGCAAATTTTTAGATGATCGATTATTTTCATTATACTTTGGAAGAAAATTACAAAGTTCGCCTACGATATATTACGTACAAGAAAATAAACGCTATTAAGGATCATTTTGACTTCATTTTGACACTTCATTTTGAAAACAACTGGAATACAATAACAATGAATACAGATTAATTTTAGAATCGCATTGTCTTCCTTAGGTCATTCTTTGGAGAAATGTATATTTAAGTGTAAAGGCATGAATTTTAGGTCATTTTTAAATTATCGCAGAAAAGGCAATAGTTTTTTTTTATTATTTTTTTTGTAATTCATTTATCAACGTTACAAGAGTATAAAAAAAGTAAAAAAAAAAAATGCTAATAATTTCAGGTCCAAAATTGGCTCCCGACCGTGTGCACGATTGCAACCCTCTTAGTAATCCGATATGAAGAAAAAAAAAAAAGATTTTTAATATAGATTGATGCCGCCATACCATATCCTAGGATTAAGTTAATTTTTTTTTGATAAAATGGCGACAGTTTAAAAAACAAGGACCATTTTTCTCACAACTTTTTTGAGTTTCTCGAAATTTTTTTTTTTTTTTTTAAATAGTAAAAAAAATTCCCTAAAAATTTCTAGTGAATCGGCCCAGCTGAACTCGATAAATCGTGGACATCGTATTGAAAAAGAATAGTTTTGAGAAAAACGCGTTTAAAGTTTCGCAAAAGGAAGAAAACAAAAGAAGATTATCATGGTGAAACAGCAGTATGTCCAAAAATAAATTTAATTTTTAAAAATCCTCTCCAGATTTCTGAATTCAATCCAGATTTATGAATAAAATAAAATAAAAAACGATTTTTTGGAAATCTACACTAGAATACTCCCTTAATGACCCATTTTATATTCTCATACAACTGCTGCTAACATGAAAGTAGCAGAACACTTAATTTCACAAATAAAAAATCCCTAATTTGATTAAGACACACTTATTAAAACGAACTTTAATTTTATTAAAATATGTCATCAAAGAAATATATGAAAAGTATTTGATTCATTGAACTACTTTTAGCAAATTAACAAAAAGAGGTAATGAAAAATGGTTCAAATGAGAATTGCAAAATTTGATTATCAAAATGTAATGCGACTGAGCAACACGCTAAAAAATTTATATACATATATAAATTATATATATATATATATATATATGTAGCGGGTTGCCAACACGCATAGCGGCTTGTCAACACGCATCACATGTCTCTGGACAGATTGGCCCATATAGTGACGCACTGAGAAAAACAAAAGGAAATTCAAGTGTCAGATCGGACACGGTTTTGTTTCTCCTAGTCGAATTTGCCTAAAATGTATAATTCTTGAAACCTTTCTTTTCTATTATAAATAAGAAAATACCAAAAGTTTTATTAATGATCAGTATGACAAACACATAGTGTCGGGATATTAATCATATATAAAATAAACGAAATATAAATAATATTTTATGAAATTTATTATGACTATAATTTGGACAATTCCGGTATTTCTACAATATGGAGCACGCCTCCATATATATATATATATATAATAAGAATATTTGATGAACAATCTTATTAATATATAATTATTTTATCTTCGCAAGAAGCTCTAAATTTATTATTCATTACTAAATATTACTCGTAAATCTACAGATATATTCATATATAATATATATAATAAAATGTGAGTATCACATACCAATATAAGCATACTTAGAGGCTGACAGACCACCATCCGGTCCTTGGGCTCTTCGAAGACCAAATTCCAATAATGAAACATTCTTTCCAGCAACCATTCGATACCTCGCAGCATTTGTGGCCATCAAACTTAAAGGATATAGATTTATCATTTCTACCACATACAATCAAATAATTTTGAAAATGTATTATGCTATTTAGACATTCTGCTTAAAATATTTATTGTACATACCTAGCATAGTTGACTAAATTCAACAATGTAGTTTCAAGCAATTGTACAATTATTAAAGGTCCTTCGATACGAAGTAAAGGTACTCTGAAAATAAATTACTATATGTATGTATTATATTTCAAATGTAATGGGGGCAATAATTAGAATAAAAGCAATCATCAGCGAATTTTGATGATACAATAATAAAAATAATTTCATATTATATACTATTGCAATTGTACAATTATTAAGGGTCCCTCGATAAGAAGTAAAGGTACTTTGAAAATAAAATCACTACTTAAATCTATCATATTTTAAATGTAATGGGGCAATAAATAAAATAAAAGCATTCATCAGAAAATTTTGATGATACAATAATAAAAAATAATGATTTCATATATACAATTGCAATTGTACAATTATTACAGGTCCTCGATAAGAAGTAAAGATACTTTGAAAATAAAATCACTACTTAAATCTATTATATTTTGAATGTAATGGGGCAATAAATAAAATAAAAGCATTTATCAGCAAATTCTGATGATAACAATAAAAAGTAATGATTTCACATTATATCTATATATTTTGATTCCATTGACAAATATTATGATGAATATATGAAAAATCAAGTATTCCCAAATGTTTTGATTGTGCAAATTAATGGATTTAGTATCATATTTCATGCGTATTATTGCAAAATACTAATCTTTAATAATTGTAATAGTGCACAACAGACAAATTATTTCAATAAACGAATTGAGTAAGAAGAATGTAAAACTGTCAAGCACGTGTTATGTGTTCTTACAGTAATTTTCTTGACTAGCAGTTACCTTGGAAATGCAACAGATCCTTCCTCCAATGCGTACAGAGTGACATCATTAGCTGTTAAATCACGCAAATAGGAAAAAAACTCAGGTTCAATCGCAATAGGCAAAGTATTCCTCAAATATTCGATGTCATCATCTGAGTATCGAAAATTTTCCAAAAATTTAAGGCACTCTTCAAGACCGGCGAATATCGTAAATTCGCCTTGAAAGGGGTTGGTGCGGAAAAACAAATCAAAGACAGCTACATCACTGGTCTTCCCCGACTTCCAATAGGCATAAGCCATCGTAATTTGGTACAAATCTGAAAGAAGTACATTTACTTTACACTTTCCACTCATTTCGATCTGATTTTATTAACTTTTGACATTTGACATTTAACATTTTGACAGCTAGAGCACAAACACACTTGCGGACAAAACGCGAATGACAAGCTGTAGTACACATTTTCAAAACACATGGCTTACGCGAAACCACTCATTTTTTCAAATAATTCGCCTTTACCTGTGAGTAGTGGTTGCACCACATTATTTTGGCCCGACAGATTTCGACCGCCATCGTTTAAGCTGACGGATAATAGACCATTACCCGACATTTTAACATGTATTAATTAATTAGTCCTTATCAATAATATCGACGACTTCGAACACTGAAATGAAGGTTAGAACAAACAAATAGGAAAACGCAGACTCCGCACTTGAACGACAAATGCATGAATGAGTTCGAATCGTGCTTTTCTCTTATATACTTGTGTACATGAACTAGGGCTGGCACAGCGCTTCCGCACGAACGCGCCGAAGATCGATGTGCCGATAGGCTGTCCTTATTTTTGGTGCGTTGCTGCATGCAGGCAGGTACCTGGCTAGCGACCCCTTTATGTACCTCACAGGGCTCCCTATGTGATCAAAAATTTATAATTTCAATTTTCAAACAATTTATGTAAATTAGTAAAAACTAATTTACCATTATAGCGACGCAATTTTTCTTTATAATGTCTTCACTCTAAACGCTATGTAATATGCTTCCCAATGATAAATTTTTATATAAATGATTTTATCAATAAATAATCAAAAGCGATAAAGTATACATACGATTAGCATGTTTCTTACCTTCGTCGTGAGTTTTTCGTCTGATTTGTCAAAATCACAGCTGAACCGATTTTAAAAATTTAAAAGCCATTCGATGTATTTCGATGAAATCGATGAAGACCAGCGTTCTTCAGTTTTGCACGACAATCGGTAGAGACGTTTCTATGTAATTGGCAAAAAAGTGTGAAAACTTTCGTACGCGTTTTAACCTATAATCCTAAATCCTGACTTCAATCCTGAATCGGTTTTGAAAATTCAAAAACCGTTTGAAAGATATTGATTGAGAATCGTGCTGATTAGTCTTCGGTAAAGATCGGCCAGGCCGTTTTCTTGTTAGTAACTGTTGTTGTAACAAAAAAAAAAATCGACGATTTTTTGAAACTTTCTTTGATGATAGATATTATGGTCTTATAAAACATACTAAAATGTTACGGCCCTACGACAAGTCGGTTAATTTTAAAAATTCATCGAAGTTTGAAAAAAAAAAAAATAATTGAATTGAAAAAAAAATTCAATTCATTAGACGAAACTTGGTAGGTACTTTCCTTGGTTAGTTTTTTGATACGATTGCCTGAGCTGTTCTTTAAAATTAGCAGAAAATTGCAAATTTTTCGGCTGCGTTTTAGTCAAAAATTCTGATCTGATTTTGAAAATTTAAATACTAGTCGAAATATATATTTTGGAAATCGTGCTGGGAAGTTTTGAACAAAGATCGGTCCGACCTTTTCTTCAAAATTAATTGTTAAGAAAAAAAATTAGATGATCTTTTGGTATGGCGATAGAGTACTTGGTCTTAATAAACATATTAAAACATTATAATCCTACGGAAAAAAGTTCCATTATAAAATATTAAAATTTGAGTTATTTGGTCGCGCTTTTAGAAAATACTCCGAGTTGTATTAGGCACGTTTCGATTTTCAAAAATGTGTAATAAATCAACTCGGAATACTTAAATATTGACCAAGTTGATTATTTACTTATGCCAGAAAGTTCATATAACTTGCCCTAAGGCAAAATGCCACTTACAACTAGTTTAATTCTAAACTTTCTAAGCCATCTTTCGAACAAAATAAAATTTCTTAATTAATAGAACTACTTAATTTACGACTTAAATCTTTGTGTTTCAATATTTTCCATACATTTTCCTTGCCATCCTGGCAGCCGCGCTTCATCGCACTGTGCGTCAAAACACTCGGCGAGCGTATTGCTGCTAATACATAGTAAGGGCATGGTAAGATAACCCATATAAAATGGATAGAAATATATCATCAAAAAATTAATGAAAAAAATCTTTTTAAACATTATGACCATCTGTCATATTCAAGTTTCTTCAATATATTGAATCTTCTTCAGTATAAGCCTTATGAAATTTATATTAATTACTCAAATATATTTAGACACTCGAGATGATAAGAAATAAAATTTGTAAATATAATCATGTAAATATATCAAAATATAAAAAGTGCAGCTTTGGATAGGTGTCCCTTTAAAAATTATTTCAAAAATTAAGCAGTCCGTCCGCTTATAAAATTTCACATCGCTTTTGCTTAAGTAATTTCTGCTTTCAATAACGAAAATTTGAAATATACTATACAAGCGCATGCATAACAGATATGCTTCCTAATAAATATTTATTTGAAGTTTCATACAATTTACAATAATACTATATAATACAATATTATAGATATTCACCGGTAAAAAAAACAAACAATTGATAAATGTACATAAAACTTGAAACAATGCTTATTTTTTCAAACGTAAGTACGTCTCTTTACCGCACTATCAAAGTTCAACATCTTTCTCATTATAGATAATTATACATATTGCATATCGCCTTATCGTTAATATATCGAAATGTATGCATGCATTATTATCGATATATAAATAAACTTAAATTTATATTTTCAACTAATCGTGATAAAACAATATTTTAAATTAATGTAATTATTTGTTGTTTGATGTTCACATTTAATTCAAATGATAGACATTATTACTATCATGAAGAATATTTCACAAACTAGCAAACAAAATTCCTCTAATGACAATGTTATATAATATGCTTTCAATGTCAAAGTGGTTAATATTGTAATTTACTTCAGTAAAAACATATCTAAATAATTATCAGTAATACTATTTGAAGATAGTAAGAAGCAGAAGTTTCAAAGAAACTCGACGCTAAATGAAATGAAATGAAGATAATACTATATATATATAATGTGTGTGTGCTGACAATGAGTAGTTTTATCAATTTAGATTAAATTTCAAAGGTTGGTGAATCCCTGATAATATGCAGTGCACAATTTCGGGAAGGCCCTGTTTATACGATGTATCCTATTCTATTTCTAAGAAAGTTATGGAATGCTCGTGTCTTTCGTAGAGTCTCAAATTGTTAGAGAAATTTATGTGATAAATCATATAATTATTTATTGATGAATTATGCATTTGATGTAAATGAAATCATGCCACAAATCTAGAACTTTACAGAAATACTAAATCAAAATAACGGTATGAATTCAGCATGTGTATTTGGAATTTTTTCCTCTTCCTCAATTTTTCAACCCACCATACTTTTATATATTTTAACTGTTTCTTACTATGCGATCAATTAATCTATAAATAAACAAACTCTCTCGATAATATTATCTTTAGCAATCAATGATCTGATCAAATAATGGTTTTGTTCCATGAATTCATTTCATTTATATATTTGTTATCTGAACATTGAACTATTAAATAACAATATTGCTTATAGCAATCAGTGTAACATTGATATCGTTACAATAATTATATTATGACATCATTTTTTATAAAAACAATTTTTACAGATTAGATAATTAATAAAAATAAAGCATGAATAATATTGATAATTTTACAATAACTAAATGTTGTTGTTTGAAGAACATTGGCATGTTTAAAAATACTATTTACTTTCTTAGAAATCGAATATGGTACATCATGGCTCTAATAATAAAATAAATCCTTAAAAAGAAATTGATAAATGTTCTAGACTGGAACTGAAAAAAATATGAATAGAATTCATAGACATTGTGTCGTTAATTATTCTTTTCTTATTTAAATTTAGCTATGAACAAATATTATGATGCATTATCTTATATTTGAACAAATCCAACAAAAGTGTTATGCCAACATCTTGTAAATCTGCATAAGTTAAAGATAAATCATGCCGTCATTCAACAAAATAGCTTGATAACAAATGAATTCCGTAATAAAAAAAATATTGATAAAGGAGATAAGCTCGTACCTACAAGTAATTAAAGAATGATAAATTGTCATTTATTATTGTCTATGGACAATGCCTAGTTTTTCGTGATTTTTTTCTTAAGATAGACTAAAAACGCGTTTTTAATAAAATTTAATAAAAATTTCCTCCGGTTGCAAAACAGTCAAACCGTAAAAATTTAATCAAAATCGCCGAATTTTTTTTAGAGGAATAATTAAGAAGAAAAGGCTCGGTCGATCTGTACCAGAAACTAATCAGCAAAATTTGTAATTTGCTGAGTAGTTGAGTTCTATCGAGTTACATCGAATGGATGATAAATTTAAAAATCGGTGCAGCAGTTTTTTGAAGTTGAGGGAAATTCGAAGAATCGACTCACATACACACACATATTTTTTGGT